>NW_007081611.1:187841-264281 GCF_000164805.1 Carlito syrichta
CCAGATGGCTTTCCAGCAGAATTCTACAAAACGTACAAGGAGGAGCTGATACCAATCCTACTGAAAGTATTCCAGGCAATTGAGAAAGATGGAATTCTTCCCAAATCATTTTATGAAGCTAACATCACTCTGAAACCCAAACTGGGTAACAATCCAACAAAGAAGAGAACTACAGGCCAATAACCCTTATGGACATAGATGCAGAAATCCTCAACAAGATTCTAGCAAGTTGAATCCGAAAACACATCTCAAAAATCATTCCCCATGACCAAGTAGGCTTCATCATCAGGATGCAGGGCTGGTTCAACATTCTCAGGACCATGAATGTCATTAAATACATCAACAGTTGTAAAAACAAGAACCACATGATAATCTCATTAGATGCAGAAAAAGCTTTTAATAAAACCCAGCATCCCTTCTTGATAAAAACCCTCAAACACCTAGGTATGGAAGGAACATACCTCAAAATAGTAAGTGCCATCTATGATAAACCCACAGTTAACATATTGCTAGATAGAAACTGGAGACATTTCCCCTAAAAACTGGAACGAGACAAGCCTGCCCACTCTTACCCCCTCTTGTTCAATATTGTGTTGGAAGGTCTAGCTTGGGCAATTAGACAAGAGAAGGCAATCAGGGGTATCCAAATAGGAAAAGAGGAAGTCAAATTATCCCTCTTTGCTGATAACATGATCCTATACCATGAAAATCCAAGAGAATCTGTCAAAAACCTGCTTACACTGATAAAAGACTTTGGCAAAGTCTCAGTGTACAAAATAAATGTGCAAAAGACAGTTGCATTCCTATATACCACCAACAGGCAGGCAGAGACCCAAATAAAAAGCACAATCCCATTCACAAAAACCACAAAAAAATGAAATACCTCGGCATCTTCCTAATCAGAGAAGTGAAGGATCTTTACAATGAGAACTACAAAGCACAGCTCAAAGAAGTCTAAGAAGACACAAACAAATGAAAAATATTCCATGCTTATGGATAGGAAGAACCAACATTGTTAAAATGTCCATCCTACCAAAGGCAATCTACAGATTCAACACAATACCATTAAGTTGACAACATCATTCTTCTCAGACCTGGAAATGATCATACAGAAATTTATATGGAAACATAAATGACCACAAATAACCAAAACAATCCTTAGCAAAAGAAACAAAGCAGGAGGAATCACACTCTCAGACTTTAAACTTTACTATAAGGCTATTGTAATCAAAACAACCTGGAATTGGTACAAGAACAGGCACATAGACCAACGGAACAGGATAGAGATTCTAGAAGCAAAGCCTCAATTCCTCAACCAACTTATCTTTGAGAAAGCCTCCAACAACAACCACTGGGAAGAGGAGAACCTTTCAGTAAATGGTGCTGGGAAAACTGGCTGACTACATGCAGAAGAATGAAACAGGACCCCTACCTATCACCATACTCAAAAAATTAACTCTAAATGGATCAAATACCTAAACATAAAACCTCAAACAAGAATCTTAGAAAATGCATGAGACACACTTTTGGAAATTGGAACCTACAACCAATTCCTATTCAGACCCCTAAAGGCCAATACTTTACGAAATAAGATAGACCTCATAAAACTAACGAGTTTCTGCAAAGCAAAAGAAACCATCAAGAGAACAGGGAGACAGCCCACAGAATGGGAAAAAATATTTGCCAACTGTATATCTGACAAAGGCCTAACATTTAGAATCTACAAGGAACTCAAACGCACTGAAAGGAGAAAAACAAGTAGCCCCTTTAAAAAGTGGGCAAAAGACATGACTAGACCTCAGAAGAAGGTATACGGGCCGTCAACAGTCAACACACACATGAAAACGTGCTCAGCCTTACTCATCATCAGAGAAATGCAAATCAAAACCTCACTGAGATACCACCTAACCTCAGTAAGAATGGCCGTCATTAACAAAACAAACAACAGCAGATGCTGGCGAGAATGTGGAGAAAAAGGAATGCTTCTACACTGCTGTTGGGAATGCAAAGTAGTGCAATCTCTTTGGAAAACAGTGTGACAATTTCTGAAAGAACTAGAAGTTGACCTTCCATATGATCCAGCAATTCCCTTATTGGGAATATATCTGGAGGAACTCAAATCATTCTACAAAAAAAAATACCTGCACATGTATGTTTACTGCAGCTCTGTTCACAATAGTAAAAGCATGGAACCAACCATGTGGCCCATCGAAGCAGGAATGGATTAAAAAAATGTGGTACATATACACAATGGCGTATTATGCAGCCATAAACAAGGACAAACACATGGACTTCACAGCAACTTGGATGGATTTGGTGTTGATCATACTCAGTGATCTATCACAGAAACAAAGAACAGAGTACCAGATGTTCTCACTCATAAGCGGACCTTGAACAATTATAATACTATAAGAAAGCATTTGACTGTGATGGGAAACTGTCAGGGGATTGGAGTGGGATTGGCAGTTAAGAGAAGCTGCTAGGGGAGGGAAGGGCATACCTCATCAACAAGGGTACCTGCATAATCAATGTTTGTTTACCTAATGCTGAATTGTACCCCACATCTTTAAAATAAAAAAATAAATAAAAAGGAAGAAAATTTTAAGGTCCCTTTTAAAAAATTTTTATCAATTAACTACCATTAACAGTGTGTGAGTTTTCTCACTATAACCTTTCTTGATTAAATGCAATCTTTATAAAATGTTTTTGAGAAAATGATGTCTCATTTGCATTTTTCCACATTGATATTATCTGAACATTAAACATTCATTAGCTATTTCCACTTCTATTTTATGAACTTTGCTTTCATAAAGAGCCTCATTAATTTATTTTGAGTTGGAATTTCACTCCTTTGCCCAGGCTGGAGTGCAGTGGCACGCTCACGGCCTCTGCAGTCTTGATCTGCTGCGCTCCAGTGATCTTCCCACTTCAACCTTCCAAGTAACTGGGACTACAGGCACACGCTACGACAACTGGTCAATTTTTGTTTTATTCTAGAGATGAGGTCTCGCCGTTGCCTCATCTGCTCTCGAACCTGCAGGCTCAGACCATCCACTCGCCTTGGCCTCCCAAAATTCTGGGATGACAAGCTGAGCTACTGAGCTGACATCACGTTTGTTGCAAAAATTTTTGTCTGCCTTAAATCCTATTTTTGTCTTATATTATATATATATACATACAAGTATTTATGTAAAGATGCTTTAGACGTTATATTTTTCTTTAACTTTGCTCTTTATTTTAAAGGTCAGAAATCCTTCCTTACCAAGAGAATGAAGATATCTATTTTCCTCTAGATATACTCTAAATGACTATTTTTAAAAAGAGGAGATTAGAAAAGACCAGGGTGAGTAGGATGAGGGATTCTTTTCTTAGCAGAATGATACTCTGGAGTTATATTTTTCTGCCTCAAAGAATGGAGGTCATGAGAGTCCAAAATACAATATGGAACCTGGCAGATATCCAAATCAGGAGTAACTTGTAAAGTGTGATAATGGGACTGAGGTTCAGATAGTAGGAAAAGCTGCAGTTGCTTGAAGAGCCTAAGAGGAGATGATAGAACCTGTAGCCTTACTATTCTCAGGGCCAGGGCAGTGTAACCCCCTACTCCTTCAGGAATGGGACCAGGCTGTGGGGAACTGGTAAATCTGAGATAGTACTTAAAGAAAAGGCAGTCTTGGGAAACAGCACATAAGGATTAATAAATACAGAAGAAAGGAAACCCTTTACAAATGAATGCAGAATGATTTTTTTAAAAAAGAAAACTTGTTTTCTTGATTAGACACTGAGATATGTCTTTGCCTCTTTGTTACGTTAATGCACATACATTGCTAGTACAAAAGTCCTAAAAGTTAGGAGTAACAGTAGTAAAATGCTAGCAAGCAGAAATCATCTACTAAAACCAAGGATTTATGAGGGCTACCACGATCAGCATAATTTTGAAGATTATTTTTATCAGCAACAAACATAATCAGTCTATATTAGGCAGTTGGACTTTAAGATCAGGGCACAGCTAAAAAAAGAAATTTGAATCAACTGTAACTTGGTTGTTGGTGAGAATATAAAATGGTGCAGCTACTGTGCAAAACTGTATGGCAAATTCCTCATAAAATTAAACAGAATTATTATGATTCAGCAATTTCACTTCCGGATATATACCCACAAGAAGTGAAAGGAGGAACTCAAGCAGATATTTGAACATCAATATTCATAGCAGTATATTTCACAATAACCAAAAAGTGGAAGCAATCAAGCATGCATTGACAGAGGACTTAATAGACATGTGATATGTACATGCAATGAAATATTATTTAGTTTAAAAAGAAAAGAAATTCTGGCACGATACAACATGTATGAACTCTGAAGCTATTTTGTTGAATAAAATAATCCAGTCACAAAAGGACATATTGAATGATTTCATTTATATAAGTTACCAATAATTATCAAATCATAGAATTGGACAACAGAGTGGAAGTTGCCAGAGGCCATGAAGAGGGGAAGATGGGAAGTTGGTGTTTACAGAGAGTTTACGTTTGTAAAGAAGAAAAGTTCTGGAGAAGGATGGTAGTGATGATTGTACGACAATGTGAATGTATTCAGTGCCACAGAACTGTACACTTAAGTGGCCAAAACAGTAAATCTTGTTATGTATAATTCCCACAATAAAAAATGAATTACGTGTATTCTAAACAGAATCTTAATCATAGCAATATGCATCATGCATACATTGAAAATAATTGCTTAGTATAATAACACCATCAGTTAATGATGCAAAATGTGCATATTAGTGGTTTATACTTTGGTGAGTATTTAATTTATAATTCTATTTAAGTGTTACACATTTAGAGTAGTTCATATATGAAGCAAATAAACTGATCATAGGTTCACATTATATTAAAATAAGTTTAAAAGTGTAACTTGTCATTTGTAACTAGAAAAATTAAGATTAGAGACTCAGGGACTGGTGAATCCAGACTCACTATTTTATTATCTCTAAAAATATAATAGTTAACAATATGTATCATTGTTAATTACCTACCGTTTTCTCCATTTATATGTAGCACAAATTGGGATGTTTGGAGACATTTAATTATGTTTTTTGTCTCCAAATTCAGGGGTTTAGTTGATGCCTGACATTTTGGATATAATAGTCTGATTATTATATGTTGGCCTGGGAAGGGACTACCCTAAACTGCACCAGCCAGGTGTCCACTGATGCTAACCAGGCACTAGTTACCCTAATGGTTCTTCCTTCATCAGAAACTGTCCCTCCTACAGTGAACCCATCTTGTAAATGACCTCTGCACAGTGCGTATGACTGATTTGTCTACAGCAAATTGGATGTTACAAAAGTCCCCCGCAGGCTGCTCCTGAAATTCTGATTGAGGTAAAAAGTACATTGGCTCTCATAATTCTTTTCATTCTTGTAACATAACCACAAAGTATAAGAAGGGAAGCTTGTCCAAATGTATGGGCCACTGAGATCACCGCAAACTTTTGGAAAATGCCTGCTGCTAGCCAATCAAAAGAAGTGATTGAAGTGGTTGTTTAGACATAACTTTTTAGACAGATTAGTGGAAAATGAAAATGATGGAAAGGTTGCACTCTTCTTTAATGTTTTTATTTTTTACTGATGACATTGAGTAAAGTCTATAGTCTAGGGATTACTCAAAGATGTAGTAGAAGAATGTAAGTCTAGACACTTATTCACCACTGATTTTCAATTGATTGTGTGACAATTTTATATAAATATGCAATAGAAAAACTAAACATTGGCACTCAAATAAGTTCATAGGTAATAATAATCCAAATACTTGCTATTCTTCACCATACTAATTACACATTTCATCTGGGTTCAGGTCAAACCTGTATTTTGGGAGAGTTTAATTCATGATATAGTCAGTAGCTATAACCATTTAATTTCAAAACCAAATAAATATTGACCCTCTACATTTCATGGATTGAATTATAAGACGAGATTGCTCATGAATTCACAGGTAATCAGTAACCTTTCTATTGTCAATTCAAAATGAAATAGGTTAAAATCCTTAAGACACCTCTATATTTTCTAAAGTCAAATCTACATTTTTGATCTAGTTACTTTTTCATCTGAATATAATGGGTCCTTTGTATTTTGTTTCTGCAGCATAATATGTGTCGTAATATTGTGCTGGAGGTCATAGATTATATACAATTGTATTAAATGTGGTGTTTGTCAAAATACAATACTGTCTAGCGTGAAATGGGATTTAAATTTTTAAATTTTATTTTAACGATGTGGAGCACAATTCAGAATTAAGTATACATGTGGTCATGATGCAGGTAAAGTTTGGGCCTTCCTTAGGTCCTCATTTCACCTGGTTTGAGACTAGGTTTCCTTATTGATGTCATGCAGCCCCCCCCTTCCGCTGGCAGTGTCCCACTATTGCTAATTCCTTTCTTATTGTATTATGGCATCTTAAGAGTATGCTATCACTGTACACTTCAGTGGTTTGTTGCTGTTAGGGGTGTCTAGCCTAGAAAACAGCATCAGGCACATAATTCTCCACCTTGCGGCAGGAAAACAGCAATTTGTTTTCTTCAGAGGTTAATTGTTACAGCTAAGTGCTGAGTGCACATAGTTTATTTTAAATATTTGATTTCACCAATTCTAATGAAAATGGGTCTTGATAAGGAATCTTGAGTGTGTTATCCCCTGACAGGGGAATCACACAGCAGAAGTAAAAGTGGATTAATGTTTTAATAACCTACCATATATTTACCTTGATTTAACTGCAAAACTTAGTTTTATAATGGATGATCCGTTTGCCAATTAATATATTTCTTTTTGTCCTTCCTCTCTCATTCCCTTTCTCTCTCCTTCCTTCTCTTTCTCTCCTTGCTCTTTTTAAAATTTCTTTTTATGAGATAGACTTATCTTTTTCAAAACTCTATTGTTGCTTTGGCTGAGCACTCTGTAGTAACATCAGGTGTTGCTCAAACTAGGACCTACCATAGTTCATAGCAAGTAACGTCAAATGGCAGAATGGAATAATATTAAAAGCACTTGCTTGGCACTTGGAAGATGTGAACCTTAATGATATACCAGCAAGACCTTGATAACGTCACCTACTCTTAAAAATCCTATTATCTAACATCAGTAAGGGTAGCCTCTTATTGGTAGGCCCAAATTTTATCTATATGATGACCACTGATTTGTATCCCACCTTTAAAATTTTTTATTTTAAAGATGTACCCTACATCCTTAAAATAAGAGTAAACAAACAAAAATGTGAGGAAAGATAGGAAAGAAATTAATGAGTTTTCATTAAAAATCCTGTCTATAAAATTGTAATATTTGTTGGTTTTAACAAAAATTCTTGTAAGAATTTCTAAAGTTGCAATGAATGCAACCACTTAACAAATGTTTATGTTCACAATATTTTAGACCCATTAGCTCATTTAACTCACAACACTCTGTTTAGTTTTAAAGGATTAAAGCAGAAGTTTTCTAGTTTCATCTATCTCTAATAATGATATAGCATATGGTTAAAGTTGCTAGATTAGAATAAAGAAAAACTAATTAAATATTAATTTTAGATAATGAATAACTTTTTAGTACAAGTAGGTCTCAAATATTCCATGTGACACTTATATTGAAAAATTGTACTAATACATTTTCATTGTTTATCTGAAGTTAAAATTTAACTTGGTGACCTGTATTTTTATATGCCAATTCTGGCAACCCCATATCTGGCAATCAAACATTTTACAGGCAATCTGGATAGGGAGAAGGATTTAGTCTCAAACACTAATTTCAACTTAATAAGATGATTCAAGGTTAGAAACTTTATTATACGATGAGAAAAAGAGAAAGAGAGAGAGCTAGACAAGGAATTGGTATAGAAGAGGGGGCATTGTCAAGAGGGAATGGGATTAAGAAAAAGGCAAAAGTACAGTTCTAAAGCTCTAAAAGTTTAAATTTTAAATCATGACTTTAGTATTCTGAGGTATCTTCCTGTTTTATAGTTGAGGAAAACAAGCAAAGAGAGTGGAAACATGTTTGGTAATAGGACTGTGGATACCATGTAGAAGAATTCAAGAGATATTTCATGATCAATTGGTTTTGAGAAATAGCTAGTTGGAAGGCAATTATTAACTTTCTCGTCAGGATTGATAACTGTTTGTGATTCTGCTAGGATACGATAAAGCTCAGAAGAGGACTAATTTGGGGTTATGATGAGAAGGGAGAAATGAGTTAGATTTTAAACATGTGGCCATGAGAATACTTATGTGGAGATGTCCAGGAGGCGGTTTTAGAGTAAGATAGAAATGAACCGGGTTAGAGAAAGATAGCAAGGATAAAATGAAAGGAAAGATAACAAAGAAAGCAAAATAATAAAGTGACTATATATTGAAACAATATGTGAAAATATTTCTCTACCTTGCCTCTGATTCTCCAATAATGATATAAGGCAGGTGTTATGGTTATTTGGGAATGTCGTCATGCTAAAAAATCTGGCCAGTGTTGTACAACTTTTGATTGTCAGAGACAAGATTGAAACCTGGGTGGCTATATATATAGTGGAGAAATGGATCACATACTGGAGGAAAGCAAGTTTATATTTAAGGACCCCATAGAAGAAGAAACAACAAAAGAAATCAGGAGTGAAAGGAGAATTGAGAGAGACCGCTGACTCAAAGATGTGGAGGAGAGACTTTTCAAGGAGGCAACTTTGGCCAATGGAGTCTACTGATGTGTCTGTATTTGTGTGTGTAAAGAATGGGAGGCAGAGTCATGATTTCTCCACTAAGAAGTCATTTGATGCCCTCTGAGAGGTCAGTTTCAGAGGGCTGGTGTTAGAAGTCATGTAACAGAAAGTTATGAATTAAAACATAAATGGGGAGGGTGAAGTTTTAAACTTAAACCACTCAGGATAACAGAAAATTGTGTGTTGGGATGGGGCTAGGAAGTATCTGTTGCTTTAAGAAGAAGCAGTAACAGTGGTTAATCTGTTTATGAGTTTCCTATTGCTGCTGCAACACATTACCATAAACTTAGTGACTTAAAACAAGAATCCATTATGTTAAAGTCCTGGACATCAGGAGTCCAAATGGTTTTCTCTGGACTAAAATTAAGTTGTCTGTATGACTGTATTCCTCCTAGGGGTTCAGGGACAATCTTTTCATGCCTTTTCATGCCTGTGTTATTTTTGTTCATGGTCCTTTCTTCCATCTTAAAAGCCAGCAGCAATCTACTTTTCAAAATTTGTATATATTTAAGGGCTACAAGTGCAGTTTTCTTACATGGATTGTGCAGTGGTGAAGTCTCGACTTTTAGTGTAACCACCTGAATAATGTACATAATACCCATTAAGTAATTTCTTAACCTCCCACCCCCATCCCATCCTTCCACATTTCCATTGTCTATTATTCCATGCTTTATGTCCAAACATACACGTTACTTAGCTCCAAATTATAAGTGATAAAATGCGTTATTTGATTTTCTGTTTCTGATTTATTGCATTTAGTAGGATGACCTCCAGTTCTATCCATGGTTGGATAAAGAAAATTACACACACACACAAACACACACACACACACACACACACACACACTCACACACACACACACTCACACACACACACAGAAATACTGGACCATAAAAAAATAAAACCAGGTCTTTAGTACAGCCTCACATTTCTCTCTGACTCTGACATTCTTGTTCCTCCTTTATTTTATAAAGATCCTGTGATTATATCAGGTGTGCAACTTAATTGCATCTGAAAAGTCCCTTCTCTTTTACCATATAAGGTAACATATGTACATGTTTCAGGGATTATAGGGTGTGGACATCTTTGGTGGGTTATTGTTTAGCCTATGGTGCCTGATTTGTTTGTTAATGACTCTTTTTGGAATAACTTTCCTTCTTCTGAAAATAGCCCTTCTCTTCACTACACTTATATGGGCATTAAGGAAATGGTTGTATTCTTACATAAACCAAATCTTCTGATTATAGTTAATTGATATTTTTTGGCCACCTCGCTCAGGCTGTCAATCCCTGGGAACCTTGAGAGAAACTTCAATGAGTTTTTCATTGTAGAAGTACTCAAATATAAATCTTGAGGGTTGTTGGAAGTTATATGTATAACTATATATATATATAATTATATGCAAATTATATGCATAATTTGCCATATGCACAGTTTGTAACTGTAATTGTAGTGAAAGAATAATAAAATTGATATGCAGAAAGAAACAAGAATGAGACCTGGAGATTGTCCTCCGGATGCTTAAGTTCTTGCTTCTCTGCTTTTGGAGGGCTACTCTGCATTTTAATCCTACTGGTGGTCCCATTATGTGTTTCCATTCAATCAATTCATTTTGTGTTTTTTTTTTGAGAAATAGTGTCTTGCTATATTGCTCAGGTTAAATTTGAACTCCTTGCCTCAAGCAATCCTCCTGCCTCAGCCTCCCATGTAGCTGGGACTACAGGAATGCACCACCATGTCCAGCTCAAAGCTCCTTTTTTATTTGTCCTATTTTGAATTGGGTTTCTTTGTAATCAACATAATCCTCATCAATTCAAGAGATGGAGTATGTTAAGATAACTTCACGCATTGGAGGGCATGTTTATAAAATGATTAAGAACTACAGTGAGCCGGGCTTAGTGGCTCAGCCTGTAATCCCAGTGCTTTGGGAGGCCAAGGTGAGTGGATTGCCTGAGCCCGCGGGTTCAAGACCCACCTGGGCAACTTGGCGAAACCTCATCTCTACGATAAATCAAAAAAATTAACTGGATGTGGTAGCGCGTGCCTGTAGTTCCAGCTACTTGGAAGACTGAGGCACTCCAGTCTGGGTGAGATTCCAACTCAAAAAAAACAAACAAACAAAACTACCGTGAGTGGAAATAATATTTGAGTCATATAGATGTCTGTGTTAATGAACTCAAACCACATTCCTGAGATCCTTTTACTAAGAGTAGATCTTGTGCCCCTTAGGCCTTTCTGTCTGTTCTTAGTAAAAACAGGACAGATTTTCCTTAAATGCTTAACAGGGCCATTTTCCTTTATTTTTGGGGGGTCAAATGTGATGGTACAATATGTCAGATAGGGCATCCATAAGCTTCATATCTTTCAGGCTCTGACTACAATTTACCTCATCCCTTCTTTCCCCAGAATCTCTTTATTATTGGTTTTCTTTTCCAATGATGTCTACTGGAAGATTGCCGATGCTCAGGGATTTTTATATTTTCTTTTATGAGAAAGAATGAAGTTTCTCTATCCTGTTTTTTGTCTTATTATTTAAGAATTCTCTAAAAATTATCGTATTTAATTTCTTACCTTGAAATGACTGTCCAGATGACAGGGCACCACACAACCTTTATTAAGCCTAGCAAAATATGTAAGGAATCGTCAGATAGTCCTGTTTTCAGCAAATGCTTATATGAATATGTCAAGGATGGAGTTTTATTAAATATTTGTTCCAAAAAAAGAAAGATCTGTCATTATCTGACCAAATATTGTTTTCTTCATTATTTCTAATATTCCTGTGTTTCAGAGTTACTGGATTATGACTTTCTAAGGTTCTGGGCTCAGATCAGCTCTGTACCTTTTAAAACTGTTATAGGAGTTTTTAACTCCACTGTCAGCTTAGACCAGCAACTTCCGGTTTTTGTCCCAAGTTGAGAAGATTAAGGAACAAGAACTGCGGACACCAAAAGGACGCGGGAAAGAAGGCGTTTATCCAATAACAATGCTCTCCAAATAAAAAGGGGGGGCAAAATGGGTTACCCACAGTGGTGGAGTGTTCTGGATTTTTCTCTCTCCCTTCTAGGGGCATTTTTCTCGTTTGTATCCTACCCACTTCTCACCCTCCCTAGCTGTTTCCTGGTCCCAGCCTTTACTGCACATGTGTGCCATTGTCCAAAATTACTCCATCTTGAGTATTACCCACAAGTGCCACAGAAAAGCCCATGGGGGGAGGGGGTAAAACCTTAATGCTAATGTACTGCAAATGATATTATAATAAGCTTAGGTTAAGTTAGGACACTTAGCTAAGCTATCGTTCCTGTCTTTAAATGGCCAAAAGTCCCTTTGAAGAAAACACCCTAGAATGTTTTTAACCACATTAATACATTTTTAATTAGTTATATAATGGCGTGGAGTAGGGACATTTGTGCAAGTATTACTTCTCCTCAAGACCCTCCCTGTCTCTGCCTAGCCAGCATCTGACTAACTCCTCTCTCAAAACACTCTTTACCATATAAGCTCATGCAGTCATGTTAAATTTTTGGTAAGGATACACTACAGGCTGGATGCTGGGATGCAGTGATGAGTAGTGATAATTTCTCTTTCCGAAGAACTTGTGGTTGAGTTGGGTAAGCAAACAAGAAAACGAACTCTAAAGAGGTCACTTTCAAGATGGGAAAATTTTACACAATTTGAGAAACTTATGGGAATCACAGGCTTGTTATCACCAATGATAAGGGAGACCTGGAAAGCAGATATACAGCAAAATCTCATCTGGTCCCTGAGAAGAACCAACATTCCAGCGGCTACATGTGTGAGGGCTAGGTGAGTTCAATTCCATGGACTTAGCACCCTGGGTAAACTTGTGATTCTCGGTCACATGCTCAGTTGTGGACTTCATCTTATTTTGTTATCAGGAGTGATGCGTGTAAGAGTGTAAAACCGACAAGCTGTGGCAAACCGCAGGACCAATTTTCCATATAAGGTATTTAGGGTGAGCTCTTCAGGGAAGTAATACTTGTGAGATCCTAGGAAATTTATTAAATCTTTCTGTTATTCTCTTCACTTGTAATAGGAGATAATTAGATGTATCTGTTTATATTCAGGGACAAAACAGCTCCAAGAGGACCTATCTTTAGATGTTGGCAGTATTTTCTGCAGTGTCATCTTCACAAAAACTCTCTCAAAAGCTGGCCCTAAAAATGAGGGCAGTGAAGTTGCACAAGCAGCAAGGATTTGTCTCTTTTTTCCACTCTACTTCATGTTGGAGAATTGCAAGAAGTATTGTAATAAAAAAGAGATCTATTTAGCATTTACCTAATCCACCTTTCCCCAAATTTATTTCACCCATGAATCTTTTTCCTTCCCATTTTGGATAACATTTGTCAAAATTATAAGAAATTGGCTTTTCACAGTTCTCACTTTTGGACTCTGTTCAGTAAGGGCAGTAATAGAAAATAACAACTTGAACACCTATTATGTGGCAATACTCTGATAAGAGCTGGGAACACCACAATGAACATAGTGACCACTGCCCTCACCAGATTTTTAATTTTCCAGGAAAAGATCAACATCATAAATTACAAAAACACATTTTAAATGGCAGTTGTGCTGAACTTCCAACATGGTGATCTTTCTCTCACTACACATGTGTAAAAATATGGAGCTGTGTGAATCATAATATGGGCACATTTGCATATAATCTGATTTAATCCTGAGTATCATTAAGAGGTGGATATCATTAGACTTCTATACTGCTCATCAGAAGATCTTCTTAGGCTCAACTAATGTTTATGACTTCTATCATAAACTGTCTCTGATGCTAGGATGCTCAAAAGTCCATAAAGACAGGGAAACAGAATGCCAGCAGGAAATCATGTTTTTCTTCTGCGGGAGTCCATGTCATAGTCCAGCAGTCGGATCAGGTATCAGGAGGATGCAGAATGGGCCCCTGACTTAGAAGTCTCATGTTCTACAAGAGCAAGCAGCTCTTGAAACAACTCCACTGCCATAGTTTTGAGCATCTTTTCAAGGAAGATACTATTCATGTCTTTGTACTTATAAGATATATACCGATCGCTTCACTGTCAGATATTTATAACGCATTTATATTTCCTTCCTGTCCAGATGCGATTTACCATGCAGAAGTCATTTGGCTAGATTTAGCCAGTGGATACATTTTCATGCTGCAAGGAAAGGAGTATTGCAAACTCCTTTACTTGTTGGTATAAGTTGGTTGGGTAGTTTGCCTCAGGTCAATTCTGGGAATTAGGAAGCAGTGAACTACAAAAACCTGAGCCCAGGTTTTTCTAACCCTAAAGTCAATCTCCTTCTACTCTTACAGTGTCTTCCACTAGAGAAGGATTTCTCTGAAAGAAGCAGTGATGGAGAAAAAGAGATTATAGAGAGAAACAGTAACCACAAACTATTAGGGATAATATTTTGAAACAGGAGGGAAGGAGGAGAAGATAGATTAATTTTTAGATAATTAAGAATTGACAAGCCGGGCTCGGTGGCTCAGACTGTAATCCTGTGCCTTTGGGAGGCTGAGGTGAGTGGATTGCCTGAGCCCGCGGGTTTAAGAGCCGCCTGGGCAGCGAGACCTCATCTCTACAATAAATTAAAAAATCAGCCGGGTGTGGTAGCACATGCCTGTAATTCCAGCTACTTGGAAGGCTGAAGTGGAAGGATCGCTGGAGCCCAGCAGGAGCCCAGCAGGTCGAGGCTGCGGTGACCGGGAGCGGCCACTGCACTCCAGTCTGGGCGACAGAGTGAGACTCCAACTCAAAAAAAAAAAAAAAAAGAATTGACAATGTTATCTTCAAGATATGAGTTTTACTGTGGCAGGCATCAAAACATCCTAAGATCACTTTTATTGATGGGTAGAATGTAATGCATTCATTTCTAATTAACTTTAGTGAAAGTCAGTTTCCCGAACAGAGAAATAAGTGGCAGGAACTTAAAATGAGAAGTTATAAACTTCATTATATAAAGAGTTGTTCAACAGTTTCAATTTTCGGGCTTCTCTCTTGTGTGAATGAATATCATGATCCCTCTACCTGACCAGTTGTAAATGTTTGGTAATAGACTGCCTTACAGTAGATGTTCTTTAGAAACTCCAATATAACTCACAATGTCACTGGACAAAATACATAAACTAAATCAACTTATTTGGTTGAGAGCCAAGGGAAAGGAAGCACATGTAAATAAAAATTTTCTCTAAAAATGGTAATATTAGCAGTCATCTTGAGCTAGTGTGGTAGATTCTGTCCATTTAGGAAAGTAGGAATCATTTTGTCAGATTCAGTACTTTTCTGGGCACTGAGACGGAACTTGCAAGTACTATTACATTTGTCAGTAGATTGCCCAACGTGCTCATGCTTTTCTCAGTATATTGTTATCTTGGTGGAGTTTCAATTGAGGAAATTAAATGTATGTAGTGGCTTAATGGGAAACGGAGGTGTTTAAAAATGCTGAAATGGGTGTGTTCAAAAAATGACTTGTTTTAAAATGAAACTGCGCAGTTTTCAAAATGGGATTCTCTATTAAAATGCAAATAAAAAATGACTTTCTTTCCCTTCCTTTTTTCCTGTCTTCTCCCCATACATTCTAGCCCAGTAAAATAAATAAAAATATATTAAGTCTTAGTGTTGAGACATGGATTTTTTTTCCTGTGCTAAAATTTAACAAATTATACAATATTATTTACCTTTTATTTGTAGCAGGAAACATCAAAGTTTGAAACTAAATAATAAAAATCAAAAGAGGAAAATTCTTCGTCGATATATATACTGCAGATGAATGGAAATGAGTGAGGTTTTCGGAACGTAAAACAGTGACTTTCTCTGAGAATGGACAGCACTCACTCTGCTGGATTAGAAATTAAACGATTCCCTCTATATTTTACTGTAGCTCCACTCCCCAAGATTAAGTAAAGAAGTTGATATCCTTCTGTGACGATTGTATAACAGCATAGATGAAAGCAACTCAATTTAAATTTCATTCCTACGGTAATTTTTTTTAGCTCAAGATACTGGTTTGCACATGGGTAGCCAGGTTTTGGCTCCTTGCCATCATTTTTTTTTCTTGTTTCGAGATGGTCTGAAGCACTACACTAGGTGTTTGAAAACTGCATTTGAGGGCGAGTTCCTTCCCCGAGTCTGTTTCACGCTTCTCTCCACTGTTGCTCCTGAGGCTCTGTGTTTGAGTATTAAGTTGCTGCAGGGATGCTACCTACTCCCCACCCTACTGTCTGCAGTGGCTCCTCTGACTGATTCCACGTGAGACCGCTTACCCATGCTTGCATTCTCCCGTTACTCTTCCATTACATTTCAACATCTTTGTTGGTAGTGTTTAAGACCGTGATTTCAGAAAGTCCTCCATTTCCTTTGGGTTTTCAAGTTTGTTTCCATAGAGGTATACATAGTAAACTCTGATAATCTTTTGCATTTCTTCAGGGTCTGTCGTGATTTGATCTTTTACTTTGTGTTTATTTGGGATTTTTGTCTTTTTCTTGGTCATTCTGGCTGGGGGGTTCCATCAATCTTGTTTATCCTTTCAAAGAACCAGCTTTTTGTTTCACTGATTTTTTCTGTTTTATTTTCATCTGTGTCTCATATTTGGGTTTTTACTTTAGTGATCTGGATTCTTCTGTTGAAAGGGTTTTGGTGGTCTTGTCTTTCCAGCTTCCTTAGGTGATTTTTTAGGCTGTTATAACGTGATCTTTCCATGTTCTTGATGTGTGGTCACAAAGCAATGAACTCCCTTCTCAGTACTGCTTTCATGACATCCCAGAGGTTTTGGTAAGATGTGTCTTTATTTTCGTTTGTTTCCAGAAACCTTTTAATTTATGCTTTAATTTCCATGTAGACCCAGGAGTTGTTCAGCATCATGCTGTTTAGTATTCATGTCTTTGTGGGTTTTGGAGTAGCTTTGTTGGTGTTGGTATTCCACTGCAGTCTGAGAAGTTGCATGGTAGTATTTCAATCTGCGATATCACCTAACTCCAGTCAGGTTGGCCATCATCAATAACTCAGGAAACAACAAATGCTGGAGAGGATGCGAAGAAAAGGGAACACTTCTACACTGTGGATTGAATTGTAAACTAGTACAGCCTCTGTGGAAAACAGTGTGGTGATTCCTACAAGATCTAAAAATCGACCTTCCATATTAACCCAGTAATCCCCATTCTGGGAATATACCTGGAGGAACTCAAATTTCTATGAAAAAAATAACTGCACATGCATGTTTACTGCAGCATTAGTCACAATAACAAAAACATGGATCCAACTGTACATATGCATAATGGAATATTATGCAAAGGACAAAATTATGAACTTTGCAGTAACTTGGATGGACTTAGAGTCTATATTACACAATGATTAATCACAGAAAAAGAACTGCATACCACATGTTCTCACTCATAAGTGAACCCTGAACAATTATAATACTATAAGAAAGGAATTGGCAGTAGTGGGAAACTACCAGGGCAGGGAGGGCACACTTCATCAATAAGTGTAACTGATCTCATACCAGGTGAAGTGGGGACCAAAGTGAGACCCATACTATGCCTGAATAATGACTGTTTGTATACCTAAACTTGAATTGTACCTCATATCTTTAAAATAAAAATTTTAAAAAGAAAGATAGTATGATAAAATCCAGGAGTTCCTAGAACCATTTCCAAATGTGGTTCTGTTAAAATAACCCAGCAACTGCTGCCATAATCATTATCAACAGGAATTATAAAAAAAATGAGTCCAGAGCATAGTGCAAAAATCCCCTGGATCCATCTCGGTGCATGGGGCATCTGCCTCACAGGGGCGTCTTGGAGTTGCTTCTCTCCCTCCTCTTTCTCTTTCATATTTTTCTTTCCACTTTTCTACCACAGTGCTCTCTTCCCAAGATTCGGACTATTTTCTAGACAAGGTTCTTCAGTTTCTCTGTGCTATTAAAGAAGAGGCAACAGATCATTCAGCTCTTATACTGTCTGTGTGATGGAAACACTTAGAACTGCTAGGCATGATGGCTCACGCCTGTAGTCCCAGCACATTGGGAGGCAGAGGCAAGAGGATTGCCTGAGTCCAGGGGTTTGAGACCAGCCTGGGCAATTTGGCGAGACCTCATCTCTACAATAAATCAAAAAAATTAGCCAGGCATGGTGGTGCATACCTGTAATTCCAGCTACTTGGAAGGCTGAGGCAGAAGGGCCGCCTAAGCCCAGCAGGATGCGGCTGTGGTGGCCGTGAGTGTGCCACTGCCCTCTAGCCTGGGTGACAGAGTGAGACTTCACTCAAAAAAAAAAGAAAAGAAAGAAAAAGAAAAAAAGTTTAGATCTTTCATATTTTTCAGGGAGAAATAACTATAAAACCACAAAACTTTATCACACTACTCTTGACTGCTCCTTCTGGAGAACTTTTTTTTTAACCCAT
This sequence comes from Carlito syrichta, assembly GCF_000164805.1. Classification (NCBI taxonomy): domain Eukaryota; kingdom Metazoa; phylum Chordata; class Mammalia; order Primates; family Tarsiidae; genus Carlito; species Carlito syrichta. The sequence goes on from NW_007081611.1 coordinate 205,999, forward strand.
ACCCAAACAAGCAAGGTCTCCATTCTTATTTGTCTCACCAAAGCCTTGTTCCTAAGAACGAGAAAGAAATAAAACCCTGCCCTGACAAATGTCAATTATCCATTGTATCTATCATTTCTTTCTCTGTAACCAACTACCCAAACGCATATAGAAACAAAACATTTTGCTCACAGATTCTATGAATCAGAAATTCAGAAAGTGCACAGGTGAGAATAGCGTCTGCTCTATGATATTTGGGTCACAGCTGGGAAGACACAGCTGCTGCAGTGACTAGAATGATTGGAAACTGGATTTATCTGGAGGCTTATTCACCCACATATCTGGATGGTTTTCTTGGTGGTCTGGGCTTCTTCATGGTATGGAGAATACACAATAGTCATACCTGGAAATCAGGGCTCCAAGTGTTCCAATAAAACATTTCAGAATTTGCATAGTTTTATACACACTGTCCTCAGAAGTCACATGGTATTCCATCTGCTGTACTCATTTGTCTGAAGCAGCCACAAACCCACTCAGTTTCAAGGAGACGGAGTATAGGCTTCTCTCTGCGGGAAGTGTTAAAAGGATTTGTGATTCTTTTAAAACCACCACACTCTCATTTTTCAGGGCAGATTTATTTCTTTTAGCTTTCTTTTCAGACTAGTCAACCTCTTTTTAGTAACCAGACAAAGCATCAATACAAGCCGAGAGATAGTCCCAGTAAATTATATTCAGAATCATTAATTCACTCACCTTCCCTCCAATTCTGTTTGGGACAACTATAAGTATCTTGAGTGTATTGGCCTCTAAATTGCTAGAAATATAAAAGGGGGCGATATTAAGCGGCAGTTTGGATACTTTTTTTCCTGGAAGTTGGTTGATTTTCACGATACTTTAGTTGAAATCTCTCTCCTAAGGACGAGAGAAATATGACTGAATTGACAAGACCCCATCATTTTGGTTTTGCTTTAACACCCTTGCCTCTTTTAAATAGGAACCTCATAGAATTTGTCCTTATTAATTAAAGCATACAGAGTAAGCATAAAGTTGCTTTGTAAACTGTAAAACACATGGCAGGTTTAAATTACAATGAATATTTACATGGTTTTATATGTATGTTTCTTGTGTCAAGACATAGCCGAGATCAGTTGTGAAAAAACTGCCCACTGAGCAGCGATTGATTTTGTGCGTATTGGGACTGCTATTGACAGTAATTTGATGACTCTAAAAAGAAAAGGTTGACAAATATTACATTATTTTTTCTTGTTTCTACTCGCTTTTAGGCTAACTAGAAAAAAAGGACAAAATGTATACTCATACATTTGGGGGGGATAACAGTATTGACATGTAAATCATTATATTAATCAAGCAGGTACTGTATTTAGTAAAGCAGCAAGATTCATTTTAATTAAAATGTAACACATACTGTCAATCATAGAATATTCCTCATATAGAAAGTGACTACATTTTTCAAGCTGAAAACCAGCATGCATGTGCTGACAATGAAATATAATATTTAACACTGGGATTGAGTCAGAAAATTTGAGTTGTATTGTCCATATATCTGTGTAGAAGTGTCACCTAATTGTTTAAATCTATCTTCTGGAATAATTCAGGCTAAGCTAAATTTAATGTGCAACTCTTTTGATTTTGAGCAGAGCTGTGATTAATAGAAATACTTTATTCAGCAGCTTCCTTATGAGGGTTCAAAATTATTCCAGCACAATGCTATTGGTTTCCTTTATCTTGGGAGGTAAGTGGCAAGAATGACAACCCTTGACTACAAAATGTAGACATATCGAGATGTGCTAGATAATTTTTTTTTTTAACCATAAGTGAGCAATTTGGAGCAAAACATATGCCGTTTTTTTTCTTCAAGTCTGGAATCTTGTACTTTCTTTTAAGAATCTAGCACTATTCTTAGTCCTCTTTTGTATCATTTCAAAGAGAGCGAAGATGAGTTCTAGGATGTTCACAACTATGCAAGATCTTGATTGTGAGCAGCTCTTAATCCTGTTTTCTCTGGCATCACAAATAGAATGTATTGCTGAATGTTTTATGCCCTTAACTACTGAAAAAAAATCTATGAAAATTAAGTAGGCCATAATAGGATTATTCAGTGTATTTTCTCTTGGGTTGTTTGATGGGGTTAACTAGCTTTATCTCGAGCAGTTGATCTGATGCCAACTGGAATAATTAAGTTGACAATTCACCCCATGCTGGGTCAGTGTCCATTTATATGTGAACCTGGTGTAGGATGGATTGACACTTGTTTCATGGAGTTGATTTCTTGCTCTGGCTCAAAATGGCAGCATGAGGAAAAGTTTTCTGTGGGTCAAGAAAAAAAGAAAGTACCTAAAGCACTCTACTGTAAGTAGACAGTTTTTCATTGTTCCTGAATTCCCTTCATTTTCAAGATTTGTGAGTTGCAGAGTGGTATGCACTTCATACAGTAGTCTCATGAAGGCAAAAGTGTCCCCATTAGGGACCTACTCATATCTTTATGTGTAATATCTTAAAGGAAAGCAAAGGGGGTGTTATTGCAGATAGAGTAAACCTGTTCTTGAAATAGAAGTTGTAATGGTTTTTGTGGAACCCTGGGGATAGGCCATGTGTAGACTTTTTTCTCTTACAAGAAAGAGATTATGTGTACACATATCTGTGTATGTAAGTTGTCTGTCTGTGAAGAGTACAACACCTAGTAAATGGGAAGAAAAAAGTAAGTTAAAAGAAAGTCAAGCACTTTTTTCAAGATTTAAAGATTGTTTTAAAATTATATATACCAGGAAGATAGCCCCCTGTACAGGTGTTTGAGAGAAACATCATACAGTTTACATTTCCATTCGGAATAATCATATTTTTCAGTTATTACCAAGATTCTTATATAGATTGGAAAATACAGATCATGGATATATTTTTCTATTTTCCAATTCTTTTTTCTGAGTAACTGATTAATTCAGTAATTGATTAATGTTTTAATTATATTTATCCTCAACCTTTTAGCACCTACTTCTGTTGTAAGATCAATCCCATTAAAGATGTTAAAATAACGAAGAGTTTTTTAAGAATAATTGTTTTGCATGAATATGTGTTGCTGGTAATTGCGGTGTATGAGTCTACTGTGTCCATAGAAAAAACAAGATATGAAAAGAGTAATATAAAATATAAATCAGTTATAATAAAAGATGTTTATTAAGAGGCCACCCAGAGGACCTAGAACAAGGATATTGGGTGAATTGTCACCATCTCTTTTTGTATCTTTAATCACTACTCTATTAGCTAGTGCTCCCTCATATATTAAAATTGATTGACAAAATCAATTTTATTTTGCATTTCATTTTCACCTTCACAAGCCAGAAAATAATGTTATTTGCTTTTTGCAGATGTAGGTTTTTTTTTTTTTTAACGTACAGTCTACATAAAGTCCTCATTAATCACAAAATTCATTCCATGTTATTAAAAACTCATCAAAGTAATAAATAGAATAATTGAGCCTTTTCAATTTTGCCTTTCAATTCAGCAGAATGGGCCAAAGAACCCAGAACACTGTGTGCTCCGTGTTCTTCGTTTGCATTGAGTAATAGCTTCTGTGGAAGAACTTTAGAGACGGCTTTCCATTAACATTGCCCACAATTTCAATCTTGATCAGGGAGTGTGTATTTAAATAGGCAGCCTGTGACGTGCGCTGCTATCATTCATCCAGACAACAGCAGCATGTTTTCTGTCTTGCAGCTTGTGTGTGTGATTTAAGAAAAGAAAATAGTGGGGCATCCGTGATTTAAGTTTCTGAAATCTCATAATGAATATTCTTGCTTCTCTAAGATAATTTAAATTCACTCTTCCATAATAATGACATAGTTTTCACGTTCTCACCTCTCCAAAGCAAGTCCTAATAGAGGAGTGAGTTATCTTGAATGGTGGAGAGACATGCTTTTTGCAGAATTGGTAAATTTGTACCAGCCTTCTCACCAGATCAAATATTTTGCTTAAATACAGTTTAATTTTTAAAAGAAAATAATGAGCAATCAGTGATTTAATTTTAATGTGTGCCAGTCAGAATGAAATTTTAGGACTAAACAGAAATGTAACACATTAATTTTTTTCAGCATGGCCGTCTCATTTGAATGCATATTGGAATATTCTTAGGCTACTTAAGTTTAAGAATGGAATATGGGTTTTTATCCAGTAAGCTAGGTTTTCATTTGCTGTCTAGTCCAGAGAAATGAACAGAGAAGGTGTGCTATGATAGCTACTGATAATTCCAAGAACTAACCTTACAGGAAAACAAAAGGGGGGATATAGTCAGGAAGAGAAGTGTTTGATGCAGTAGCATTCCTTGTGGGCCTAAATCAGGCACTGTGTTCCTTTGATATGAATGCAGGTTCAGACATTGGGTTCAGCGGACCGGTGTCATAGACAGAGACAGAGAGGGTTTCAAAAGAAGTGAAGCTTTGTTGATTCGGTGTTGAAATGCTCTGCTCCAGAAGCTGTTGTCACCCTTTGTATTTAGTAAGTCTGATAACCTGATACTGAAGTGACTACAGGTTTCCACTAGACACTATATGCAGTAGAGTTTGTGTTGCTACCATGGCATCAATGAAGTCACATTGTAATGTTGCGTGTATCCTTAAGTTGCATAGTGTGATTATCAAGGACACAGGAACTAAAATATCTTTCTACTTAATTATAACTTTTAAAAATTAAAGGTAGAATAGACAAAGCTGGGCTCGGTGGCTCAGTCTGTAATCCCAGCACTTTGGAAGGCTGAGACGTGTGACTTGCTTAAACCTGCAGATTGGAGACCAGCCTGGGCAACTTGGTGAGACCTCATCTCTACAATAAAAATAAAAAATTAGCTGTATATATGTGGTGGCACACACCTGTAGTTCCGGCTACTTGGAAGACTGAGGTGGAAGGGTCACCAGGCCCCAGCAGGTGGACGCGGAGGTGGCCTTGAGCATGCCACTGCACTCCGGCCTGGGCGATGGAGTGAGACTCCAACTTCCCCCCAAAAAAGAAGAAAAAAAAGAATAGAAGCTTAGTGACATTAATGTTGTGGAAACCATATTTTATGAAGGAAATATACCTACTCTCAGTTTAATACCCTTCATTTGATTCCATCACTCAAATGGAATCTGAGACTCCCTCCAAAAAAGACATCTTCTGAAAGAACTGTTATCACAAAGCACATTTTATACTAATGTACGATTCCTGGTTTAAGGCGGTAAATTGAACGCTCACGTTTACCTTTATTCCCTGTAAAATCCCATTTTTTAAAATAGCAAATAAATTTATAACAAGATATACAAGCACTTTTGTTGGAAACATTGAAAACTGGCAAATTGTGGTCAAGTGGATCCTAATTTATCAGATCAGAGAATATGGTACTCAAGCCAGTGACAGAAAAAGCTGAGAAATGATCTAAATTAAGAAATTTGTCTGAGGAAGTTAGATAAATTCACTCTAAGCGCATCCCTTCCAGACTGAACACTGTGTTTATTCTGCAAACTGTGTAAAGCAGTGTGGTGAGTTAAAATATCATATAGAAAACTTGTAAAATTTTATCCAGATGGTTAAAATTCTCTAGCCATCTCACCTTACCTGAAGATAGGTGTATTCTCTTCAGACTGGTAATCTGACAAGTTCATGATAAGAGGATATCAAAAGCTAGGTTTCTCTAACTAAACATAGATAAAGTCGAGAAATGGCAAGACCCTTGCTATGCTATAGCATTTGCAGTTGGATTTTCCATACTCTAGAAATAGATCTGAGTATACAGTTGGAGATCACTAGATATTGAAAGCAATGATCTTATGTGAACGGCAGAGTTCAAACTCACATACAGAAGGACAAATGATAAGCTTCTTTTAAAACATAACACATATGGGATTTACAATGACATTATTTTAAGCTCTAAGTCACATAATTAATAAGTAGAGCAGTCAGGACCTGAATGCAAATAGCTACTGGAATTTATGACAGTAACTATATTACACTGACTCTCAATTTAAACTAAATAAAGACTTTTAAAGGAGAAAAATATTTAAAGTACTGTTAATGTTTTCAGAAAGATAAGAAAAGCTACTGTAGCTATAAAATAAGGAAAAAAACACAAAATGAAAAATTAGATACAAAAGTGAGCTTTTAGAGTTCAAAAATACAGAAATCAGAATTCCAAAAAGGGTTGAAAGACGAGAATGAGGAAATCTCCTGAAACTTGGATGGATTTAGAGTCTACTGTATTCAGTGATTCATCACAGAAGCAAATAACAGCGTACCACATGCTCTTACTCATAGACGGGCCCTGAACATTTATCATAATACTATAAGAAAGGGATTGGCAGTAGTGGGAAACTGCCGGGGGAGGGGGTGAAACATAGCATCAATGTAGGTACCTGATCTCAAACAGGTCTAAGTGAGGATCAAAAGCAGGCCCAAACTTTACCTGTATAGTGACCACTTATGTACCTAATCCTGAATTGTACCCCACATTCTTAAAATAAAAAGCAATAAGCCGGGCTCCGTGGCTCCGCTTGTAATCCCGCGCCTTTGGGAGGCTGAGGTGAGCGGATTGCCTGAGCCCGTGGGTTCAAGACCCGCCTGGGCAGCAAGACGTCATCTCTACAATAAATTAAAAAAAAAATATCAGCTGGGCATGGTAGCACATGCCTGCAATTCTGGCTACTTGGAAGGTTGAGGCGGAAGGATCGCCGGAGTCCAGCAGGTCGAGGCTGTGGTGGCCGGGAGCGGCCACTGCACTCCAGTCTGGGCGACAGAGCGAGGCTCCAGCTCAAAAATAAAAAATATAAAACAATAAAATAAAATAGGGTAGGGAGAAAATATATTAAAATCAAGAAAGGAAAACAACAAATCAAAGGACCAGCCCAGGATGTCTAACATTGGGATGGTAGGCGTACTAGGAGAAAAAAAGTGTAAGCAAATGATACAAGTCAACTAAATAACAAGAAAAATAAGTAGAAATAAACATTTCATCCGACATTGAAATTAACCCCCTCCCAACGTGAACAGCACATTGGTTGAAAATAGACCCATGGGGATGCCCATCCCTGTAAAATCTGCAACTCAACAAACAAGGAGAAAATCTAAAATCTCAACAATCAGAATGGCATTAGATATCTTAACAGCCACACTGGACACCAGAAATGGAGCAATGGCGTAATAATTCTGATGGAAAATTATTTTCTACCTAAAATTTGTATTTATGATGAGGGGAAAATATGACAAACAAAATTCAGGGCTCTAACACAAAAGAGAACAAAAGAAATTCCCAAAATATCAGTAGAGAAGTTTTCAAGAAAACAACAATACATCAGGCTTAGAGGACAGCTAGTCTACTGTAAGGCAAATTGTTCTGGAGGAGATTTATTTAAAACATGAAAATAATGCAATTAACAAATTATTTCAGAGCAATAAGGAGAGTTTTATACATGTTGGGAAGACAAAAGGTTAATGCAATGGTAGGGACATAGAAAACTAAGCAAATGAGATGAAAAATACAGTGAAAAACCTGGCCTGGTAGCTCAAGCCTGTAATCCCAGCATTTTAGGAGGCCAAGGTGAGGGGATTACCTGAGCCTGTGAATTCAAGAACCTCATGGGCAACTTGGTGAGACCTCATCTCTACAATAAATAAAAAAATTAGCCAGGGGGGTAGCACACATCTGTAGTTCCAGCTACTTGGAAGACTGAGGTGGAAGGATCGCCAGAGCTGGGGTGGTTGTGAGGGTGCCACTGCCTGGGTGATGGAGTGAGACTCCAACTCAAATAAAATATATGTGTGTGTGTGTGTGTGTGTGTGTGTGTGTGTGTGTATGTGTGTGTGTGAGAGAGAGAGAGAGAGTATGTGTGTGTGTGTGTGTGTGTGTGTGTGTGTGTGTGTGTGTGTGTAGTGAAGACAAAACACTGTTAGGAAAGCAAAAATAATCATGGTAGAGGATATAGTTGAGCTACGACTACCATGACATACAGTAAAACTATAGTAAATCTATTAAAGTAAAACATAATAATAAACATACTAAAGTTAAATAAAATTACTTATCTTCACAAATTCAGAGGTTAGAGGGTGGGAAATAAGAATGTGTGGGGGGAGGGTGAGAGGAGGACATTATCTGCTTACGTTTGTAGTGTTAAAACTGTAAATAAAATGTAAAAGTTTCACTATGAGAAATTATTTAAAGATAAGGAGATATATAAAAGATTTAGCTAAAAAGTAAATCCTCCAGAGAGAGAACATGAGGATAAAAACAGTACTGTTTATAAAAACTGTCTTTACAAAATTTAAAAAAATTTTTAAATTATGGACATACATAGACATAAAAATAATTAATAAAAAATTTATTCTTATGTCATAGTTGGTGCAAAATGTGTATTTTTATCATTAGCACATAACAATAAGAAATCCCTAGGCATATCTGCAATTCAGTGGCTTGTTTATTTTTCTTGGAATTAATGTAGCTATTTCTTGTAATCTATTGTCAAAATCTTTTTCAGTCTAAAGATGTCTTGGGAGCTTTAGGTGAGAGCAACATCAAAAGTTTTTGCCATTCCTTGTAGCTGGGCTCATTAAGTACTTTAGCATAGAGAATAACTTGTGACTCTTTTCTTTGTCATTTGAATACTCTAATGATTTCACACGTTTCAACTCTCTTGCCTTCATGGCTTTATTTTGCTTTCTATATAGTTAAGTAAGTAGAGAGTAATGCTGCATTTGTAGGGTACTGATGATGGTTTAGGTTTTCATTCAACTGGAAGAATTCTTATTTAGGTGAGATTTTTCTAGTTTTCGCCAAGATTTTTTTCCTCTCTTTACTTAAGAGAACTTAACAGGGTTTGGTGCATACTAAAATTTAAGTTAATTTTTACTTAGGAAAATATAAAATTTTCTCATGACTATGCTGCAAATAACAAAAGTTTTACCCTTTTTAGGAACAAATTCCTGAAAGAACAAAGTAGCTCCTTTATTCTCTAATTTTTTTTTTAATTTTAAAGATATGAGGTACAATTTGGGATTAGGTATATAATTATGGTGGTACCCTTGTTGATGAGGTGTGTCCCGCGCCCTTGGCAGTTTCCCACTACTGCCAATCCCATCACCCTCTCTTCTGGCAATTTCCCACTACTGCTAATCCCTTTCTTATAGTATTATAATTGTTCAGGGTTCACTTATGAGTGAGAATATGCGGTACTCAATTCTTTGTTTCTGTGATCACTGAATATTATAGCCTCTAAGTCCATCCAAGGTGCTGTGAAGTTCATAATTTTGTCCTTCTTTATGACTGTGCAATATTCCATTGTGTATATACACAATGTGTATATACATTTAAAAAATCCAGCCCTCTTTCAATGTACAGCAAAATTGGTTCCATATTTTTGCTATTGTGAATAATGCTGCAGTAAACATGCATGTGTAGGTATCATTTTCATGGAGTGATTTGAGTTACTAAATCTTTTTTTAAATTACATTTTATTTTATTATAGAGAGGTGGGGAACAAGTAAGGTTTAACTACACAGGTAGGCACCACGCAGGGGCAGTTTAGGGCTCCACCTGGCCCTCACTCCCCCTGGTGTAGGACCAGGTACATGCCCCACCACCATTTGTGTTGCTACATGTCCCGCCTCCCTCCCTCCCATAGCAGTGTCCAGTGACTGCCGATCCCACCCTTGTGCTAATGTGATTAATGTTCAGGTCCCACTTATGAGAACATGCATGTTTCTATCATAGATCATTAAGTATGATGGTTTCAAACTCCATCCAATTTGCTGTGAAGTCCATATATTTGTCCTTCTTTATGACTGCATAATATTCCATTGAGTATATGTACCACATTTTAAAAATCCAGTCCAGGTTCGAGGGGCAACACTGTTGGTTCCATGTTGACAAAGCCTCCAATAACAACCACTGGGGAGAGGAGAACCTATTCAGTAAACGGTGCTGGGAAAACTGGTTGAACACATGCAGAAGATTGAAACAGAAACCCTACCTATCATCGTACGTAAAAATTAACTCTAAATGGATCAAAGACAAAGACCTAAATGTAAAACCTCGGTCTGTAAGAACCTTAGAAAATACAGGAAGCACTCTTATGGAAGTTGGAACTGGCAACCAATTCCTGATCAAAAACAGAAGTGCCCAGGCCATGAGATAAGATAGACAAGTAGGACCACATTAAATTGACAAGCTTCTGCAAAGCCAAGGAAACCATCAAGAGAGCAGGGAGACAGCCCACAGAGTGAAAAAAAAATGCAACTGTATATCTAAGGCCTAACATCTAGGATCTATGAGGAACTCAAACGCGCTGAAAGGAAAAAACAGCCCCTTTAAAAAGTGGGCAACAGACACGAATAGACACTTGTCAAAAGAAGACAGTGTGGCAATTTTTGAAGGAACTAGCAATTCCCCTATTGGGAATATACCCAGAGGAACTCAAATCATTCTACCAAAAGATACCTGCACATGTGTGTTTGTTGCAGCTGTATTCACAATAGATTTACTAAATCTTAACAGCAATATAATATTACTATAAAAAACACTCATTCATCATAGTACTGGAAATCTTGGCCAGATCAATCAGGCAAGAGAAAGAAATAAGGGTATCCAAATCAAAAAAGAAGAAATCAAACTAATTCTCCTTGCTGACAATATCTGACATTGTTAAGGATTCCTTCCAAAGACTCCTGGGCTTGATAAATTAGTTCTGTAAAGTCTCTGGATACAATCAACACACAAAAATCAGCAATGACCAAGCTGAGAATCAAATCAAGAACTCAATTCTGTTTGCAATAGTTGCCAGAAACCTAAAATACCTATGAATATATTTAAACAAGAAAGTGAAAGATCTCTACAAGGGGAACTACAAAATACTGACAAAAGAAATTGTAGAGGACACAAAAAATGGAAAAAAAAAATCCTGTGCTCATGAATTGGAAGAATCAACACTGTGAAAATGACCATATTACTGAAAGTAATCTACAGATTCGATGCAGTCTTTATCAGTCTATCAATGTCACTTTTCAGAGACTTAGGAAAAACAATTCTAATATTCATATGGAACCAAAAAGAGCCAGAGTAGCCAAAGTGATCCTAAGCAAAAAGAACAAAGCTGGAAGCAACACACTCTCTGACTTCAAATTATACTACAAAGCTATAGTCACCAAAATAGCATGGTACTGGTACAAAAGCAGACACATGGGCCAGTGGAAATAGAGAATTCAGGAATAAACCCAAGTGCCTTCAACTAACTGATCTTTGACAAAGTAGATAAAAACATACACTGAGGGAAGAGTATCCTGTTCAACAAATGGTGCTGGGAAAATTAGATGACTGTATGCAGGAAAATGAAACTTGAGCCCTATTTCTCACCATATACAAAAATATACTCAAGATGAATTAAAGATATAAATGTCAGGCTTGAAACCATAAAAATCCTAGAAGAACACCTAAGAAAAACTATTCTGGACATTGGTCTAGTCAAAGAACTCATGATCAAGTCTCCCAAAACAACGACCTAAAGCAAAAATAAATAAGTCGGACTCAATTGCACTAAAAATAATCAAGAGAGTAAACAGGCAACCAACAAATATGAGAAGGTATTTGCAAACTATACATCCGACAAGGGCTAGAATCTGCAAAGAACTCAAACAAATCAGCAAGAAAAAACAAATAGCCCTATTAAAAAGTGGAAAAAGGTCATAAACCGACATCTCTCAAAAGAATATATACACGTGGCCAACAAACATATGAAAAAATACTCAGCATCGCTAATCATCAGGGAAGTAAATTAAAAACACAATAAAATACCACCTTACACCAGTCAGAACGGTCATTATTTAAAAAAAAATAGATGTTGATACTGATGCAGTAAAAAGGGAAAATTTATACACTGTTGGTGGGAGTGAAAATTAGTACAACCTTGATGGAAATCAGTAGAGATGTCTCAGAGACATAAAAGTAGTTCTACTATATGATCCAGCTGGTACTACTAGGTATCAACCCCCCCCCAAACAGAGGTCATTATACAATAAGGATACCTGCACGGGTGTTTATCACAGCATAATTCACAGTTGCAAAGATCTGGAATCAACCTAAATGCCCATCAACTCATCAGTGGATAGTGGTTATGTATTTATATATATACCACACATACACATTATGGAATACTATTCAGTCATAAAAAAAGAATAAAATAATGTCTTTCACAGCTATTTGGATTTGGGTAGAATTGGGGATCATCATCCTAAGAGAAGTAATGCAGGAATGGAAGACCAAATACCACACGTTCTCACTTATATGTGGAAGCTAAGCTAAGAATCTGGAAAGGAATAGAGAATGGTATAATGGACATAGGGAGTCAGAAGGAAGAGGATGGGAAGCAGGGAGGGATTTAAAAAATCACCTATGGGCTAGAATGTACTAGAATGTACACAGGGTGGAGGTGGTGGCTACATTGAAAGCCCAGACTTGTCACTATACAATGCATCCATGTGATGACCAAAGACCATTTGTACCCCTAAAGCTATTGAAATAAAAATTTTCTTAAAAAAATTGATCTGGGAGCTTAAGACATACAGAAATTTAAGCATGAGACCAAAATAGCTATTTTATTCAACATTTACAATACAATATAATTTGTAATTAATTTGTTCATGCTCATAAGCCATAAAATGACCCACTGTTATCTGTGATTATTCTGTAAAATATGTATACCAAGAGCTATCGATATGAGCACAAAGTACTTTTTGATGAAAGCTTTTTGTGGCCTTGGTTAAAAAAAATGATATTACTAAAATGTTAGAAGAAGACTATTCATAATGCCAACAACTTAGTATATTTAGTTTTACAAAAGACTGCTAGCCTTTTGAACTGTATCCATCATATAACTGCAAAATAAAAAATCATTTTCTTCATTTATTTTCGTTTTCCCATTAACCTTATGCCATATATGTTTATGCTTCTACATAGCACTCAAACTATCATTTTAATGCCTGCTTAATAGTTCTTTCAGGATCTATGCTATACATTACTAAAAAAATGTAGAAAGTATGTATGAGGGGAACTTGCTCCCTAAAGCCCAGAATTATCTTTTGGGCCCCTTGCAGTACAGGCTTCCCCTGCTAGGTAAATGTTCTAGGAACCCACTGGTATCAATGTACCAGCTAGCGTTGTTGTGAAAGGCTATGTACGGCTTCAGTGATTTTTTTGTTTTGTTTTGTTTGAGGATTCTTTCAATGCGTTTGCCCATTTCATGATGGGCGATTTATGAGTGCACCTGCCCACATTGCACTGAGTCTTCAGCAGTTTTTGACCAGGCACAGCATCGTCCCTGTGTCCCATCCTCAATATTTATTTGATCTTGTGCCTAGTGACTTTTAAAAAACTGTTTCCCCGGATGAAAAGTCCACAAAGGGAAACATTTTGCTGATGTGGAGAGTGAAACAAAAATTAGCAGAAGCACTAAAAAGCATCCAAATCGACAAGTTCAGAAATGTTTTGCACAGTGGAAAAAGCATCTCGACAGGTGTAGTGCATCAAATGAAGAGAATTTTCAGGGTGCCTGAAGTTTAAACATGTAGGAATACTTACAATTTCTTATAATTAAATTTCACTTTCGGGGGAGTCCTCCTCTTTATGTGTTTGTGTGTGTGGCTATTGTTTGATAAGATTGTTTTTTCTATGAGAATCTTTCTTCCATTCAATTATCTTCATGATAAATTTCTAGAGGTGATATTCCATGGGCAATATGAACATGTTTTGTGTTTGCTACATGTTGTTGTATTGCTTGCATAAAGTGTTTTGCCAATTCAAAATCCAACAGCCTGTTTGTCTCCTATACAAATAGCTCTGAGTGGTAACTCTTCCACACCCCATAACTTAGTAGAGTTGAAATGCGATTTTAATTGATATAGCACATGCATTTCTAATTTTAGTAATGAGAATGAACTATTTTCACCTGAAGACTACTGTATCTCCTTGCCTGCTAATGATCTATTAATAATTCTCACCAGCCAGGCTCGGTGGCTCAGCCTGTAATCCCGCGCCTTTGGGAGGCTGAGGTGAGTGGATTGCCTGAGCCCGCGGGTTCGAGACCCGCCTGGGCAGCGAGACCTCATCTCTACAACAAAAATAAAAAAATCTGCCAGGCGTGGTAGCGCATGCCTGTAATTCCGGCTACTCGGAAGGCTGAGGCGGAAGGATCGCTGGAGCCCAGCAGGCTGCGGTGGCCAGGAGCAGCCACTGTACTCCAGTCTGGGCGACAGAGTGAGACTCCAACTCAAAAAAATAAAATAATAATAATAATAATTCTCACCTACATGTCTTTGGGGGTGTTGATATTATTTTCAAGAATCCAAGTGAAATCTATGCATAATGCATTCATTAACTCTTTGTTATGCATGAACACTTAGATTTATCAGGTTGTTTTCCTTTATGCCTCAGTTTTTCTGGTTTTCATTGTAAAAATTCTGTTTTTCAAATTTTGAACCGCCAATCTTTTTTAAAAGATGTTTTAATTTGTGTCTAAGCTGATAAAATGATCACTAATTTCCAGTAATGAAAAAATAAATATTTCACTGCATTTTTCTGCTACCTTTTCTATGACTTGTTTGCATACACTGGAAGTTGTGCACAATAAGCATGAAACGTACCACCAACACATGGCTGAGGATGAGGGCACCACTATGGCTGACATTTTGAGAGTAAAATATTTGTTGTCTGTCTCAGTTGTAGGCAAGGAGAGTGTAGCAGACATACATCAGTTGGCTCAAATGTTGACTCAGGTGTAAAAAGCACTTCTCAAACTACTCGCAGTAAAAATATCCAACTCATCCAATGATTAGGGTATGGGTTTGGCCCAAATGAGAGACCAGGGCAAGAAATGGGCCCCATGGGCAGACCTGCTGGGACAGCCATACGCAACTTGAGATAATGGGAGACACCGAGTATTATGTAAGGAGGATAGAGAAGAAACAGAACAGACCTATCCCAAGTCCTCCGATAAGGGAGAGTCAAGATTCCAGAAGTAAAATTCACCATTACAAGGAGGTGACAAATGACTTGTGTATTTGGAGAAACAAATGGTTATTTCCACGGTAAAATTATCTTTCTTTAAAACTTACTTGAAGAAATATACCTGATCATATATTAAGCTCTTTCATAGAATTTGATAATTTCTTGGGCTTCCCATTCTGTGATACAAACAAAATACATGCAGAAATACTCAAGAATTAAAGTATATCTAAAGTGGTTTAACCCAGATTATATCCTGTAATATGAAAATTCCTTGCAGTGATGCATTTTTAAATCATACTTTATTTATAGTTGTAAGTTGTACCAGTTTTCAATTTATTAATTATTAGCTCAAAGCCCAGTCCTTCTTTGCCCTGCTTTGAGATGTGAGAGCTGGACTTTGTCAGTGCATCTCATTATCTTGTGGATTGAGAGTGCTGAAAGGACAGTGCAGGAAGAAGGGGCTTCTATTCTTCTTTCTCATGTTTCTGGTTTCCTTCCTGGTCGTATGACTGGTTGCCTGACTCACTGCTGCCACAAGTGCTTTCTCTGCTTATGATATGCAGACTCTGTGGGACACACACTCTAGACTTTTGCTGGTTTCTGGCTAGATGTTGCCTGCCCTCCTGGCCCAGCCGCTACACTTAACAGTCTTCTCTATCACACAGTGGACCATGGCTCCACTGTCTTCAAAGAGTTGAGATCTCAGTCTGGTGCGGGCGGGCAGGTCCTGCATATTTTTTTCTTTCCTACGATCTCTCCCTCAACCTAGAGTTAGAGGTCCTTCCCTATTTTGCAATTATTGTGTTCCTTAGAGTTCTCTGTGTCCCTCTTTAGTACTATCCCTAGTTAACATTTCTTCATGCTAAATGTCCCTCCTCTGATAACTGGTTTCTCAGACAACCCTGATGGATAAGCAGGTTCCTTCATTTTTTATTCATTCTTTTCTGAAATATTTGCTGAGCTATGTACTGTTTGAGGACAAGTAGGATGACATGGTCCATATATTCTGTTGGAGAGGTAAGAAATTAAAATACACACACCCACACACATATGTAGCTAAAGTGTGAGAGCCTGTCACAAACACAGTTACAGCGTATTTCAATTTTGTATGTCTCAACTTCTTTGTTTGGAGGGAGAAAAATAATGGCAATTTTATAGCACCACTTTGAAAATTAAATGGAAAGATGAATGTAAAACACTTTGTGCAGATCCTTATGTTATACTCAGTAAAATTTAATTGTTATAGGTATTATGATTAGTATTATTGATAGTAGTGTTTACCTCAGGAATGTTTCAATTAAGAATTTTCAAATAGTCAGTTCATGTATTTTCTTCCTTCCTTCCTCTCAAGAAATGAAATCTCTATGATATCTTAGACAAATTTTAAGTTACTTTCTGATCCTTCCCCTTCTCTCTGTTTTCCTCTTTGTTTGCCATGAATGTTTTTATGATCACTTACATTGACCTTAAAACTCACTCACCTCTTTTGCAATAGCTTCCTAGACCAGTATACAAGACCACTGGGAGAATTTGCTCCTAAATGTAACCTCCTAGTTTTTCATGAACTTCTTTTTGTGTCAGAGAGCCAGCCGTTTAAAGGGCTCATCTATTGTTGGCAGGGTAGAGCGGAGCATAATCTTTCTGTGGCAGCCATCTTAATTCCTTGTTTGTTTCATAACTTTTGTGTTAGCTAGCAAATGGCTTCCTCAGATCTTCAAGGATCACGGCTGAGGTAAGAAACTCACACACTGAGATTTCACATCGTTTTCTTTGTTCTTTCCCTGTTGTGATAAATACTGTGAGTTAGAATATATCAATAATTCTTTGATACTTAAACAATGCCCCTAAAAAACAATCATCTCTCTCTCTACACACAAACACACATACAAGTTCATGGTAATACATGATAATAGTTTTTCCTCTTTAGCATCTTGATGGGATGTCAAAGAAAACTTGAATTGACTGGATATTTTTGAGCTTTGAGGTGCCACAAATATACTAGAAGAAATGACTTTGATACGATATACCGTATCTGGTAGATAATTAATTAGCTGTGGTCCTTTAGAGAAAGGAATGTTGACAAAGCTCTGTAGGAATCAGTCGTTCTAACGGAAACAATCAGAAGTGACCAGATGTCACGTATGGAGGAATTTGCAATTCTTCCATCAATTCTATCCATGCCTTCATTTTTTTGGCATCCTTTCTTATTCCACAGTTCATACTTTCTTATTTATTTTCTTTCATTTCTTTTAGGTTTTTTTATTTTACACCTTTCTTTACTCTCCAATTATAGTTTGTATTTTGCTGCAGTGGTTTTTCTCCTTTTAGGCTACATTTTTCATTTACTCACTATCCCATGTGCAAATATAAAGAGTCTGCCTCAAGGAGAAAATAAATTCAATATTAATAACACACAAAGAAAACAGATATTCGGGACAGTTTTAGAAATGTGGAAGTTCTTGAAATGTTTGCATCATGGTCCCAGATCTAAGAATGCTAAACCAGTTTGTCATTTAACAAATAGAAGGAGTGTATCTCAAACTACCTGAAGTATTTGAAATACAAAATTGAAATAACTTGAAATAAAAATTTAATGAACAGGCTCATTTACAAAGTGACACATTTACTTTCCTTCTCCTTTTTCCTTCTCTTTTTCTGACTTTGTTCTTTCAATTTCTGTTTTCTTTCCTCTTTGTTTCCTTATGTATGATGTAAAAATAATAGGTTAGCAAGAGAAAACCCATTATAAAAAGTCATTTAATTGATGCCAATTTGCACATTCCATAGCTGATGTTTTCTTTGTCATTGTAGTTATTACTGCTTATTAGTAAAAACAAAACAAAACAAAAAAACCCAGTACCTATAGTTTCTCCTTTTTTAAAGCTGCATTTTATCTTTAATAGCTTTCTAGAATGACAGTATCAGAGAGGCGTAAAGTCAAAATAAACAAGTAGTATTTCACAAATCTAAATAGGGGCCTTAAGCACATGACTGTACCTATTCTAAATTTTATGTCAGAGTATTTTGGTTTTAGACTTTTGGAGATTTGAGTGATTACTGCAAAATCACCTTGATTTGAATGATTTTCTTTGTCATTTATTTTTACTTTGCTCTCTGTTTCCTGTTTGGGTTCCTGTGCCTCCTTGCTCCTTGTTTGGGGTTCTTGTCACTTTTTCCTCTTTTCACATAAGCGTACACTTGCTTTCTCACATTTCTATCCTCTTGTTTTTATTATCTTTCCCCTTGGGATTTTTTTTTTTTCAGGGGATGAGTCATCATGGTCCTGTAATATTTAATTGCAAATTTAAGTATGTCTATCTCTGAGGTATGAGCCAAAAAATAGAAATCTTGACAGACTTGTTCATGTGGGATTGGCCTCAATGTAGTACTTCCATATCAGATCTTTTTTAATTAAAGGAATCAATAGCTCCCAATTTTGGTGTGGCACGTAAAGATGTAGTGATGGGAATTCTGATTTTAATCAGATCTCCTTCATCTCTGGTTTAGATGGTAGACATTGTTTGACTTCAAGGTTATTTTCTCTTTGAACAAATTGTGAGACTACTTTTCCTTTCTTAATGTTTCCAAGGTAGATTAAAAAGGGAAGAGAAGGAAAATAACTTTTTAAAAAGCTACAGTTCGTTTCCTCTTTGGAGAAAAATGTGATGCTTAAAGTGAGACTATAAGGTTATTTTTCACAAACTATAGGAAATTATACATAGTTGAAATAAGGAATACAACTAGTTTGTCTCCCTTCTGTATGCGTACTCTTATTTATACTTCATGTTGACAGAGAAAAAAAGTTCTGTCGTTCATTCCACACTTCCATTTCTTAAGATAGGTGTTGTCAGTTTTCAGATTTTGAGTGTCCTGTAGGTATTTGGGAGTTCAACATAAGATATGTGTCCTGTGACTTTCATAAGATACTCTGAGACAGAAGAGTGCAGTCTGTACAAATGCAATTAGATCAATGTTAGCAAAAATATTTCTAGTTTTTGAGCTTGCCTTTTAACCAACATTTACCAGCTGTTCTACCTTTGTTCCTTTCTGACTTTTATGTTAGTTCTTTGTCCTGTTGCTATATTTAAGTTTGATTTTAGTGAGGCAAGACCTTCCATTTACTCCAAACCTTAGATGAGCATTCCAGCTCTATTCGCTCCGGTATCTGAGATGTATCAGACCCTATTTTCTGCTTTACTACTCCAGTGTGGGCTCAGAAAATTGTGAGAGATCCCAGTCAAAGACCTGGTATAAAACAGGATGGAATATGTTGTTCAAAACAGGTAAAGACTCTTATAAAGCTATGGGAAACATGGTTTATTTAAGGCTGTTCTACTGTCTAGATAGTATACATTTGTAATAATGTAGTTCTTTGTAAAACCACCTCCTTTTTATTATAACATTTGATTTTATGGGGTACATATTTAATACTTTTCTAGTATATGCCATGCACTGTGCAAAGTAACCCATACACAGTGGTGAAGCAAACGTGGAATTTTCACTTTTCCTTTTTATGAGTTCTCTTCTTTCTAATCTAATTGATGATAGCTGGAGAATTACTGGATGTAAAGAGCTTTATTCTTCTCCTTTGCAGCCCTGGCCACAATTGAAGTTAAATTATTCATTGTTTAATTAGTAGTTTTACATCTCTGCTTCCTAGTAAAATGTTAAGTTTATGTAGGTAAGACCACATCAGTCTTTATTTCCACTGAATCCTTTATTTCCACTGAATCCAAAGCTCATTGCTTTGCAGGCAGTAGAATTCAACAAATCTGTGTTGAATAAATGACTAAATGAATTTCTCAGTCTATCATTAATAAGGCTTAAGCGCTTTGTCAGCATAAAAACCTACTAAAGCAATGCTTCTATCTAATACTCTCTACAGAAATGACCCCTGAATTTTCTCAATAGTCTTATTTAGTTTGGATCAGCTTTAATCTGATGACCAAACAGGAAATCTTGACTAATATTAATATTCCATCATTAAAATTGCTAAAATTATGTTCCAAAAATAGCACTGAAAGCAGGTTCATTTGCTTTTATCCCAGTGGGCCTTATCACACACAACACAGATTCAGCATGTATACCTCCTGGGAAGGGTAGAATTTCTAGCCCAAGGGAAAGTAAAGGTTTACTGTCTATCCCACACAAGTCAGTCTGCTGCATTTGCTGAGAACAGAATGACCAGTCTTGTTTTCACTCTTTGTAGAACCCTAACAAGCTGACTCTATTTTGTCTGATCAGAGGAGGGCAGAAATTATATTAGCATGGTGATAGAGAGAATGATAACCCCTCAAAGATATCCATGATCTAATCCCTAGAACCTGTGAATGTTAAGTCACATGGCTAAGGAGAATTAAAGGAGCAGCTGAAATTAAGGTTGCTAATCAGATGACCGTGGGATGGAAGGAACAGCCTGGGTCATCCAAATGGGATCTGTGTAATCACTTGGGTTCTCATCAGTGGAAGAGGAAGTGATAAAACGTGGAGGGTGCAGGGGAAGGAAAAACAAGAGAGTTGGCAATGTAAGAAGGATTTGGCTCAGTGACTGTTGTGGAAGATGAAGTGAAGTCACAAACCAAAGACTGTGGGTTGTCTCCAGAAGTTGAAGAAGATAAGGAAACAATTTTTTCCCTAGGACTGCCAGAAGAAGCATCAGGCTTACTGACAACTTTAGGCTGTCGTCCCAGATTGACCAAAAGAAAACTGTATCATAATAAATTTGTGCTGTCTCAGACCACTGTTTGAGGTAATTGCTGTATCCACAATAGAAACGGATACAATCACATTCTAGCAAGTGCAAGACAAATGTCATAATATGGGGAACATTCTGTTATTTCAGGTTGCCTCCTGTCAATAAGAGACAAAGGTCTCTAGATTTTTTTGTGTGTGTGCAAACCAGTATAGTAGTCAGACATTCAGCATTTGGGCTTCATATGTGCATGTGACCTAACTGACACCATCACACATCACATAATGAGGTTTTTCTCTGCCTATATGCTGTATCCCATAAGACTATCATGGGGCTGAAAAATCTCTACTGCCTAGTGATGTCATAGTCATCTGATGTCACAGAGCAACACATTACTCACGTGTTTATGGTAATGCTCGTGTGACCGAAATTACTGCACTGCCAGTTGTGTAAAGGTCTAGCCCATTCATTTATGTATGCTACATAATACTTGATAGTAATAACAACTATGTTACTGGTTTATGCATTCACCATACTATGTTTTTTAATCTTTTTTTTAGACTACTCCTACTTATTTTTTAAGAAAGGGTGGGATCAGAATGGATTTTTGGGTGATATTAAGGAAGAGGGCATTATTATCACAGAAGATGAAAGTCCTATTTGTGTTATATTCCCTGGTGACCTTCTAGTCGGACAAGATGTGAGGGTGGAAGACAGGGATATGGACGACCCTGTCCCTGTGTAGGCCTAGACTCATGTGTATTTGTGTCAGTTTTTAAAACAACTTAAATAAAACTAGAAAAAAACTTATAGAATAAGGTCATACTTTTTTTTGTACAGCTGTGCAATATGTTTGTGTTTTAGGGTAAGTGTTACTATAAAAGATTCCAAAAGATAAAAAATTATAAAATAAAAAAGTTATAGGAAGCTATGGTTAATTTATCATTTTAAAAAATGCATTTTAAAATAAACAGTGGCCAAGTGTGGTGGCTCCAGCCTGTAATCCCAGCAGTTTGGGAGGCTGAGGTGAGAAGATTGCCTGAACCCAAGTGTTTGAGACCAGCCTGGGCAACTTGGCGAGACCTTGTCTCTAAATTAAACAATTAGCTGGGCTTGGAGGCACTCACCTGTAGTTCCACCTATTTGGAAAGCTGAAGTGTAAGGATTGCCTGCACTCAACAGGTCGAGGCTGCGTTGGCTACGAATGTGCCACTTGCACTCCAGCCTGGGTGACAGAGTGAGATTCCTACTTTAAAAAAAGATAAAAAAACAACAAACAAACCAGTATGGCCAGTGTAGTGTTTGTTGTCTACAGCAGTGTATAGTAAATGTCTTAGACGTTCACATTTACTCACTGATCACTCAGTGACTCACTCAGAACAACTTCGTCCTGAGGACTCCATTCATGGTAAGTAAGCTTGACAGGTGTACCATTTTAAAATCATTTGAAAAATCTCTATTGCCTAGTGATGTCATAGTCATCTGATGTTATAGAGAAACACATTATTCACGTGTTTATGGTGATGGTCGTATTATTATCATTCCTTTGCTTTTTAGATATAAAAATACTATTGGGTTATAATTGCCTGTGAGATTCAGTACAGTAACATGCTGGGAGAAATAGACAAGACCACATAGCCCAGGTGTGGAGTAGGCTGTGCCATCCTGGTTTGTGTGCGTACAATCCCTTATGTTGCTACAATGATAAAATAGCCTAATGATGCATGTCTTGGGATGTATCCCTGTCGTAAAGCAACAAAGTACTGTATTTACAAGTTAGATTGCTAAAAATGAATACATTTTCCAAAGCCGGCCTTTGTGCTCACATTCAAACTCCCGCAACTTAATCCATTAGCATTATCTTGCAGGTTTTGACAAAGGAGAATATAGAGCAATTGTAAACAAAAACTTGAAGTGGGGGAAGAGCTGATAACCTCTGGGAACAGTATTCAAAATTATTAGAAAGGGAGAAAATACACGCAGAATGCATAGGAACTTGGGTAATTTACAAACATTACTTTTCTTAGACAGCCTTTAGTGTTAAAAATAAACTTAATTTCAGAGTTGTTTTAGACTTTTAGAAAAATTGCCAAGACTGTTTTTATTTTCATGAGAGAAATGTGTAAAAATTGACTGAAGGAAACCCCTTTGGGTCCCCCTCCCACTGTGGGAGCTTTTCTGTTCTCTCAGTAAATTCTGCTTTTTAAAAAAAAAATAATTAAAAAACATTGAATCAATACAGCACAGATATTTGGTTTTATAATATTTGTAATGAATGTAGGAGACAAAGAAGAGATACACAAAAGTATACATGTCACATGAAACAATTAAGCAGATTATGACTAAACAAATCACTCTAACGTCTTTTCTCCTAATGACCCTTCCTGAATAAGTTTAACAAAACACTTTCAATTGTAATTTTTTTCCATGTCTGTCTTCTGGAGCAGATGGTGAGCTACTTAAGAGAGGGCCCTATGCCTTATTATTTATTACTTCCTTGGCATTTAGTGCAGTGCCTGGCACAAGGTAGGCACTACTCAATCACTGTTTGATGAATGACACCAAGATGCATGGTACTGATAATACAATATTGATACTTTAAAGAATGGGAAGATTGATAGGGGTTGGAATGCTCACAGAAAGCCTCATGAAGAGAGACTTGAGGCTTTTGAAAGGTCAACACTCCAATCATGGAGTCTATATCAATCAAGGAAAGGAGGCAGGGTGAGCTGGGCTATTGTAGGGAAAACGTAGAGGATAAAAATATAAATAAAATAGTTCATGCAGAGGCTAGAAGGCTTGCTTTAGAAAGAGCAAATGTATTTAATATTATTGATGCCATATGAGTTACTTAGTATTTCTTCTGCCAGAAAGACTATTTTGCGTGCCCTTCCTGACCCTTTTGAAGTCTTGGCTTTCTACTTTTCTGCAAGCTCTGTATATTAAATATTTTAGTATATCTGCAAATTAGAAGTTTATCACTTCTTTCTCAGCTTGCTTTATCTGGAAGAAAATATTCCCCACTGAAATCTAACTTATTCACTGGGGCCCTATTCATTTTGTTGTTTTTAGGTCAATTCTTGAAAATTTTTGGTATCATATAATGCTGTTTCAGCATCTTTAAGTACCATACAGATTTAAGAAAAGATCAACCAGAGGAAGTTATAAATGAAAGATGTATTGAGGTTTATATAATAACAGTTAAGACTAGTAGCTTAAGAATCTTGCTATGGCTATATTTGTTCTGTTGATCAGTGTGTTATTAACAAATATTGTGTCTGACTTTTTTAACATTTGCAATTAGGTATGGAGTAAAAATATCATTTTTAAAGAGTATTTCCTGGAGTGAAGAAAAAAAGGAACAAGTCAATTTCAAATATATATTTTCCTTAGTCCAGCACTTATAGATGTCTGAAGTTCCCATAATCTTTCTTGTACAGAAGCACCTGTCTGGAACCCTTAGGCTTTTCCCACTACTACTTGCTGACTTTTCTCTCTCTTTTTTCTCAGCTTAGACATTACTTCCTCTCAGATGCTTTCTCTGAAACACCACATTTCTCATCTTACCAGAAACTGGAGCAAACAAGGAACACATTGTGCATCCTGGACTTACAACTCAATTAGCAATATCACACCCTGTGTTTTAATTGCTGGCTAACTGGTATGTACTTTTATTTTTATAACTTCAAAATCCGATACATCTCCTAGAACATGCAGCGCATTCAAAACTGTGGAATAAATGATTGAATTGGTATTTATTGACTACATTGTGTTGCACAGCAAATTTAAAAAAATCATTGTGGTTTATTGGTTTGTGATCTAAAACTATGCCAGGTATACCATACTTGTTTTTAAATTTTAAGTATTTTTATATTTGAAATTATATTTAATATATTTCAGATGTTTATCTTAAAAGTTATTTCAAATAATGACAAATAAAAATGATGAGGAAATACTATATCTCAATAAACTATAAGTTGAGATATATATTTTATGCAGACATTTTCCAAGAGATCAGAAAAATTGTGATTGACTTCAGTTGCATGTATTTGCTCTCAGATATTTTGAAACATTATTAATATGAGACAAATTAGATAAAGATTAAAGATAAGGAATAAGGATGGTAGAATAAAGCATTTTTTTTTTTAATTTTAGGGATATGAAATGCATTTTGGATCAGGAACCATCTGACTATTTCTAGACACTGAAATGTATTTGGTAATTTCCTGAACTCAAACTTAAATAGTGGACTTAGTTTTGTTTAACTAAGATTGAGTCAGCTAGCTTGTTTGATAGCTTCATAACATTCTCAGAAAATATGTAGGATTGATAAGAAAAAAATTTTCTGAAGGTTTGAAAAAATAAATAAATATTCACATATGAAGATAAAATTTATTGAATATGGTAAAATATTAATTTTCCCTAAAAATTATACATTAGATGCAACTTTAATCAGAATTTTTGCAATTTCACAAAATGATGCTCAAGTTTATATGGCAAAATTAACATGTAGCAATACCTAAAAAAATTATGATGAAGTATAATGAAAATAGAGTTTTTCAATTATATAATAGATTATTTTATAAAGCTACAGAAATTAAAGCAGTATGGCAACAGTACAGGATGAGAAGAATGGATATGACATAATATTCAGAAATAGATGCTGGTATTTCATATAAAACAATGATAACATTTGAAGTCAGTGGGTGCAAAAGTGGTGGATTCAATAAATCATAATCAGACAGTAAATTCATCTGGAAAATAAATTAAGATTTGATTCCAACCTCACTTCTTATACCTAAACAAATATCAGATAGAGATAAGTTGTGTTTGTTTTTAATAAATGTCTATGTTGATGGTTTTTATCAAATTCTTTTTCCAAATTTTGTTTATCGTGTTTTTTTTTTTTTGAGTTGGAGTCTCACACCATCACCCAGGCTGGAGTGCAATGACACGCTCATGGCTACCTATCGTGGACCTGCTGGACTCAGGTGATCCTTCTGCCTCAGCCTTCCAGGTAGCCAGAACCACAGGTGCATGCTACCATGTCTGGAAAATTTTTGATTTATTGTAGAAACGAGGTCTCATCAAGTTTCCTGAACTGGTCTCGAACCCTTGGGCTCAGGCAATCCACTTGTCTCTGCCTCCCAAAGTGCTAAGATGACAGACTGAGCCATGGAGTCTGGCTGTTATCAGTTTAAATAGCTGGATCCATACACTGTTATCTTCATACATATATAAATATACACAAGCATACAAGCCCATATAAATGGTACTATTTCCATAATGGTTTTGTTTTTGTTAAAATTAGGTTATTCAGTACATATTATTTTGTAAATTTCTGTTTCTGTTAGTATATTCTGGGTATTCTGCCTGAATAGTTATTGATTATATTCATACTTCGTTCAATTGTCCATTGAATAAAAGTGCCATGTTTTCAATCACAATACCTACTGTCTCTTCAGGTTGTTTCTATATTAATTTTTGCCATGAGTGATGCAGCAATGTGTGTGTGTGTGTGTGTGTGTGTGTGTGTGTGTCCTTATTTACTGAACTTCTATTTCTATGGGACTCTTTCCCAAGCTGGACAAGTTCAAAGTGTCCACGCTATTTTAATTTTATTAGATATCACCAAACTCGTTTTCAAAATGTTTACATCAATTTACACTGTGACTAGTAATAAATTAGAATGCACATTTGTTTATATTCTTGCTAGCACTGGACATTGCATCTTAAAAATTTTGTCAGTCTTATGAATTGAAAAGAGTACCTTGAAATTCCTTTTATTTGCATTTTTTAGGCTGCATATTAGTTTGGGAATCTATTCATAAATTCATTGCTCTTAGGCTTCTAACAAAGTTAGAATATGTATTTCTAAAGTGTAAGGACATATCATGTATTTTGGATTAAGAACTATTTGGCTATTTCTGGTGACTGATGTGTTGGGTAGCTCAGATTTAACTAATGTACTTAATGAAGTTTGTCTTCTGTGAAATTCCATGTTACATCATTTGATGACTTTTCATTAAGTTGTTTCTTCCCTCCCTCAATTTATAGACATTAGAATGATTGACCCTGTGTCTATACCATATTTCACTACTATATGTCTCAATCTATCACATCTTTGGACTTTGTTTATAATATATATTTGCCATGCCTTTTATATGTAGTCACTATGTCTATATTTTTTCTTTGCATATTTTGTATTATTTTAGTAGAAAGATTTCTCCCGTTCCAAATTTATACTAATCATCTCCCAACTTTTCTTCTAATTTAGACTCTCTCACTGAAACAAATAACTGCTTTAAAATTTCAATCCTTCATTTCTCAAATTAAAAACAAAAAACAAAACCCAAAACTGCAAACAAGCCAGTCAATCCATTAATTAAAATTCAGGAGGTTTTTTTTGTTTGTTTGACAGAAGCATCTTGCTTTGTTTTCCAGGCTGGAGTGTGGTGGTGCAGTCATAACTCCCTGTGGCCTCAAACTCCAGGGCTCACAATTATCCACCCGCCTCAGCTTCCCAAATAGCTGGAACTCCAGACACGTGCCATCCAGCCCGGCCTCAGGTTCCCTTAATTTTATTTTTGATGTATTTGTATTCATGATACTGTATATTTGTGCAAAGTGGTGTTATGATAAATGTTTGTAACAATTCCTGAAAAAATGACATTGCACATTACTCTTTAAGCTTATGAGGATAATTTCAATAACATTCTGACTTTCTGCCATTTCATGAATTGTTACATTGACCGATTTTCAAATGCGAATGCATAAATATCTATAATTAATTTATAGGGAGATAAATAGAAAGGTGCCAAAAAATAAAAAATAAAATGCTTGTGAGACATTTGTTTAAAAGACTAAGCTTTTACTTCCAGACACCTACTCTTCTATATATAAAATTCTTTAATTTTATACATGGAAATTTAAATATAGCTTCTCTGAAGATCTGCCATTCAGGGCTTTCACAGGATTCATTTAAAATTGGAAGAGTTCTGGTATAGCTCTGCTGATGTAGGCCACAGCTGTTCCCTCAGCTCCAGCCTGGCACTCTGCACTTTTCACGTTGTGTTTCTCTTGGTTCTTCAAACATTATCAGCTTTCAACGCCCATAGTCCATGTTAAGTGTAAAGTACTTAACCAATAGCCTCTACTCAACTTCTTTAGACCATGGAGAATGCTATTTTCTGCATAAAGAATTAGTATGGCGAATGATGTTCAGAGTCTACTAATCGGTGGTTGACATCACAGAGGATTAGTGGCAGTAATCTGTTTATATTGACAAGATGCATTTGGTTTGCTGAGGCAGAAACTGGAGTTTGGGGATATGGTGATGGACTGAGAAGTAGAAGTTTAGAACCCGGTAGGCAGTGCTAGATAAATGCATTTCCAAATTTTGAAGTTTAGGGGGGTTCAGAGTAAGTCACAGAGGTAGCAACCAGAATTAGAGCATCCACATGAATGCTGGAAAAGCATTCGATTTTAAATTCCCCAAAGTCTCAAAAACAAAAGATAAGTACCTAAAGGTGGAGTGGAAATCCAGTCTAATTACTGAAATCCTAAACACAAACAAGAACAAATAAAACAGCAACAATCCTGTGATCCGGGGAAACACTATGATGGCGGAGGTAATAAATAGGGTCACCGATCAGGATAAAAAACAAAGATTAAGTATGATATCTCCCTAAAGGTAGATAAATAGTCTGAGTTTACAGGGGCTGGGAGGTGGAGAATTGGGATTCACCAATGCACGACTTTGCTTAATAGTAGCCAACATATTTGCTTCAATTTAGGAGACAGCAATGAAGATTTTATTTTATCCTTGGTGGGGTAGAATCTAGTTTATAAGTGTGGCTTGCCCAGACCCAGAGTGAGGTGGCAACAAGAACTCAGTAGATGAGGAAATACATAGGTGAACTGTTAGCTAGCTGTTCAATGCATGGCGACAATAATCCCTTAGAGTTATTCTACCTACAGCAAAAATACATCCAATAATTCTCACTTTAATAGAAAAATATTTTCAGAGAACGGTTGATTTGAAGGTGGTGAGAAAGTCGGCATTTATTTTTTTCCTTCCTAAGAACTGCTCAAAAGTAACAAGAAATGCCAAACACACAAGAAATCTATTTTTGTGCAACTAGGAGACAGCTAAAACTACAATATGCAAAAAAGAAGTACTGGCAAAGCCTGGGAGGACTGAGCAGGGAGGTATGTGGAAGGAGAGGATACCTTGCATGCAAATCTCCTGAAGAAACTGATGCATGTGGTCCTAGAAGCAAGGACTCCCTGAGGGGCAAAACCCAAACCCTTTACCAACAGCACAGACAGAATTCTTGCTTGATCTTGTAGTTAAAATTCTCTTGAACTCACTTGAATTCCTAAAAGCATGTGAGAAGGGACTTTTGAGAAATCATGTCTGTGGTATTCTGTCTCTGCAGAACAGAGTCTTGGCACTGTGCATAGCTCTCTAGTAGACAGTATATGAACGTACACACAAAACCCTGGAGCATGAGGAATATTACAGCTAGATAGAAACATAACCTTACCCATCCCAAAAAATTTATTTGGAGCCTATCATGTGCTTCATAGTCAGAAAGAGCCCCAAAAGATTGTACAATAATTTTACAGACTCAATCATAATTGTGAACAAGTAAAATGCCAAAATCTCTAACATTATGAATTATTTTTAATCTGATATTTTTCAGAATCTAGATGCCACTTAATTTCAAAGTTTCATTATCTTTAAAATTCACACAATATTATTGAAGACTTTTATCATAAAGAAAATTTTATATATGCATGGGTACACATAGACACATTTCTTTAAAATGCCCATTTATTTTTAAATTGAAGCAAGTGACTCCTGACAAAATATCTGTTATTTATGAAAAAGAAAAACAAATTGAATGAGAGAAAGAGACACAAATACTTCCTTTTGTAGCTCAGGTCTCAATGGTCATGTCTCCATTTATAAATATAGCCTGTGTTCCCCCCGTTTGAAGAATAGAAGATACATGACCCTGATATGTTGAGATAATGGCATTACTGGTTTTTCAGTTTTTATTCAGTAACTTCTCAATGCAATGTGACACATTTTGTAGTCAATTTTCCCGATCAACCCTTCTAGCTAAACCTCCACTACACAGCTGACTTCTTTAATACATTTGGTGAATATATCACACTTTTTCCTAAGGAAAATAACAGCTTCTCACATGAATTCAGCACTTTTGCAATGTTTTAATCACTTGAGCCCAATTATCTCATTTAATTCCGTAGCACTTCATTTTTACAAATAAGGAAAGACTGAAAGAATATAAGAAACTCTCAATGTGATGGGATTTGAAACCACATCATCTTTCCTCAGAACTGCAGCTCATAACAACGCAATTATTCTTCCTCCTACTAGAAGCCATTTGGCACAAACTCCGAAGTGTCCCTCCACAATTTTTCCCATCTTCCTTTCCTGCTTTCTTAACAGAAAAGTCGTTACTTTTTCTATTCCAGGCTAATAATATCCATATTTCAGAAGACCATTTCTCTAATTATATTATATATTTTCTTGATTGTTTAACCTCTTCCTATGCACTGACTACCATCTAAAAATAAAACAGGGCAAAAGAAAAGCACACAACAATCTTTTATTCATCTTGCAGCTGGGTATTCTGAGTCTCCCTCTATTTCCTTTCACTTCCTCTATTTCCTTTCACATCAAGTATGAACACAGTATAGTGTTCAAGTCTGAACTATGTAGACCCTTGTCATTTCCATATCAACTCACTCTTATGTAGCCCGAGTTTGTGCCCATTGTTCTGCTGAAACTATTCACACATCTTCATTATAAATGAGCGTTCTAATTATCATAATTCTATTAGAAAGGAACTGGCAGTAGTGGGAAACTGCCGGGGTGGGGAGGTTGGGATTGGCAGTTGAGGGAAACTGCCAGGGGAAGGAGGGGCACACCTCATCAACAAGGATACCTGCATAATCAATTTTTGTATACTTAACCCTGAATTGTACCCCACATCTTTAAAATAAAATTAAAATGTAAATGAGTGTTTTTTTCGATAAATGTTTTGCATCATGTGCTCTTGCTTAAGTTTCTCGTTTATCCTCTCTTATATCCTATGATATCAATCTCTCCAAATCTCTTTTTTGTCAGTTTATTCCTCAGACTCTTTCAGGGTGATTCTTCCACCACTTGCCCCATTCACATAAGAGTGGCAAGGGTTCATTTAGCTCGCAACTGCGCTTGTCCTATCGACTCTCTTTGGCCTTATCTTTGCCCAAAACCCATAGTTCACATTTTATGACTCCTATTTATGACTTCCAATTTTATGACTCAAATTTATGTCTCCAATATCCCGCATTCAGACCTCTCCTGTCAGGCCCACATCTATATTTCTCATTGCCTATTGGACACATAAACTAGATGGCAGCATCCAGCTCAAAATCAACATGTCCAAAAATAAACACACGATCTGTCATTCTCCCCACAGTATAAAAAAAGAAATCTACTCTCGCCCCATTTTTTTCTGTCTCTGAGGATGTCCACTTTTCCCACTCACTTGAACAACTCAGAAATATGAGACTCGCCAGTTTCCTTCTTTTTATTCACACCCACAGTAAGTTGATACAGAAACACAATCCTGCCTCTCAAATATTTTTTCAGTCTATCTCTCCTTCATGCTTGTTGGCAATGCTTAATTCAAGTCCAGGTTATTCCTTGATTGAATTATTGTAATACTAAACCCATCTTGCTTATTTGCTTGATTTTATTCAGATCTCTTCCCAATTTTTCTATCCTTCATTCAAATGTCAGAGTAAATTCTCCAGAAACTTACTCTGTTTTTCTCTACTTGCTGTCGATTGCTCTCCATCGTTTCTAGGACAAAGTCCAAACTCTCTAATTGGCCATAGAAAGTCAGTTTAGTAGATCGCTTCCCTACTTACTTTCCTAGCTTTGTGTTTCCTGACCTCCCTACTCTCACCCAATTCACACAACAGAGACCTCACAAGAGTGTGTGTGCACACACAAAAACACATTTCATATGCCAGCCATGCTGAAATGAAATACAGTTATCTGATGCATCAGATTCTTTTTCTTTTTTACTGTATATAGTGTATCTTATGGACCCTGTATAGTTCTTATCTGAATTGTTCCAAATTCTAAACATAAATACATGTGCACAATTTAAAGATAGAAATGTTCTATTATAAATTTCTGGGTTGCTCTATATCTCTGCTGCTTGTCCTAGAAAGAAGGAGCATTCCTGTTCATAATAGTCTGATTTTCAGTCCAGTCTGATGTTGAGATGCACCTCAGAAAATGATAATGGAATTGTATAGTCTCTATAATCTCTTTGTTCTCTGATAATTTTAACAGGTGGTTTTAATTCCTCTGCCTTAGGCTAACTAATTCTGCAATAGAAGCTGCAATTCCAGACTCTCCTGCTATTAATATCATAAACTGTCAGTAACTCAATTCACTATCCCATTCTTGCTTGTCAGTAATGGGAGGAAAAGAGGACTTATTAACCGAGTGAACCAAGAACATTTTGAGTGACTGTTCTCCATTTCTGTAGAAACCATAATCAAACAAATGAACAGTGGGAGACAACAGGATCAGAAAAAAAAAAAAAAATAGATGACTAAAGTATGAACTCTGAAAATTCACCAGCCTTTTACTTCTCTTTCTTGTCTAAAATTCAGAAAATCCAGAGATAGGACATTCAATAGTTTACAGTTGCATCAAGGGGAATGCAAGACTTAATAGCTCAGCATCCCAAACTGGGAAAACACTTTTCTTCTTTCCTTCCTTCCTTCCTTCCTTCCTTCCTTCCTTCCTTCCTTCCTTCCTTCCTTCCTTCCTTCCTTCCTTCCTCTTTCTCCTCCTCCTCCTCCTCCTCCTCCTCTTCTTCTTCTTCATTTTTGTGATATTTTCTTATAACAAATCTTATTAGTTAAACATAAAAAAAATTATAATAAGAGACAGCCAGTAGGAGTTGTTTGCCTCTAGAAAATCCAAAAAGGGGCCAGGGCTCGGTGGCTCAGCCTGTAATCCCAGCACATTGGGAGGCCGAGGCGAGTGGATTGCCTGAGCCCACGGGTTCGAGACCCGCCCGGGCAACTTGACGGGTCCTCGTCTCTACAATAAATTAAAAAAAAACTAGACAGGCGTGGTAGTGCACGCCTGTAGTTCCAGTTACTTGGAAGGCTGAAGCGGAAGGATCGCCAGAGCCCAACAGGCGGAGGCTGCAGAGGCCGGGAGTGTGCCTCTGCACTCCAGTCTGGGCGACAGAGTGAGATTCCAATTAAAAAAAAAAAAATCCAAAAGGGACAATTTAACTCACTTGATGGTTAGAGATTGGGCTGTCAAATATGGATTCCCTGCCTGGCTCTCCAGAGCAACTTGGATAGACTTTTCCAGAAAAGTTCAGGTTATATGCAATCACTGCTTCCAGAGATCCTTCTCTGACTCTCTCATTTGAATTAGAAGACAGCTTTCTGTGATACCATTGTACTTATCTGGACTAATACTTCTACTGTACCATAACTTTTAACTTTTCTCTCTACTTGGGCATGGGGAAAGGAATTCGTTGTATTCAACTCTGTGCTCCCCAAGTCAAGTGTAACTAGATAACAGTATATAATTGCTAATAGATTTAAACGGAGAGAATGAAGCAAGGATGTAGGGAGAAAAAGGGGGGAAAGATAGGGCAAAAGGGAGGGGAGAAGGAAGACAAAAATAAATTTAATACATTGAGGATACTAAAACATCTCATACTTAAACTTCTGACCCATCTTGACAGGTAAATTCATCCCTATCATGACTTCATGCTACCATGTTCAATATTACTCCACGGAGCAAGAGTGTGCTGATATCTCTGCCCTCCAACAGACTTATTTGAACAATTGGTAATAATGATTGCCTATTCTCTCTATGACAGTACAATGAATGAATAAACTGTTTTTAAAAAGTCTTTAAATATTACATGACATACCATAGTTCTACCAAAGCAACTGTTATGGTAAATTAGGTAAATTATTACCTTAAAAAGTCATTAAATGGTTCTGATTGTCACTAATAAGTCCTTTGGAGCCATTAGTTGGATTGATAATCCATATTTTTAAAACACTCTAAGTACATATTTTTACATTAGATGATTAAGGCTTTTTCATTCAATATCTTCTAAAGAAATAGATTTATATAGTTAGCAGTGTTGTGAGTAATTCAATATATTTCTATACACTATTATAATTAAAATTAAACAAATCACTCCCTACAAGTATCTCTGATTACGGCAATAACAAATATGTAAAAACTGAAAAGAGAAAATTTTAATTATAGTTTATGAATAATTTTAATGTTTAAATACATTTAATCAATTGTAAAAGTCACAATATTACTCATTTTTAGTAAATTATTTCTTGAAATTGAACTTTTCAATATCAGGAGAAAAAGCTAATCAGTGAAATAAAGACTTTATATTTCTTTTATAGGAGTTTTCTAATATGTTTTAAATTACATATTACTTTGTATAGAAATTGAACATGCAGTTTTGTAGAGACAGAGTCAAATTAGAAGCAAATAACTTGGGCAACTTCTAATTTATACAACTGCATAATTCCTTTGCCTCCTTCTTACCTAATTTCCATTGTTCTAGATATTTTGTTTAAGGTTATTGTTGTTTCTGTGGATTATGGCATTTTAAACATTCAGTAGACACTTTATTGCTTACTTTACATGTGACAGGCATCGTGCAGGACTTTCTTTTCTCCCCAAACATTATTTACTTAACCAGTCCAGTAACTCAGAATGTTTGACTTTGTGACTTTCAAAATTTCTTATTGAAGAAATCTTTGCCCAGGGAATTATCAATGACTCTCTCAGTACCACTCAGAAAGTGATGCAATAAATTAGATTTGGTCTTCTGACCCTATGTTGTGTTTGCTCACTTGTCCAGAGCTGCCCATATTTATCATCTCAATGTGACAGAAGCTTTGACAACACACTGGGAATCACTGACAATCACATGGAGGACTGTATTTGGCCTCACCCCAAACTCCCTCTTCTTCCTCTTGAACAAATATATAGGAGATCAGAGTATGTCATCCCAAAAGATGCCACATTAAAGACATTTTGAACTTGAGACAGTTGAGAAGAAGCAGATACAAGAAATGCCCTGTGTCCTGCCTCTATTTGTCTAAAAGCAGGACATAAATTTACAAGGACAAAGTGTCCCTTCTCTGTACTCTGCTGAGGACAAAGGTTGATCACAGAAGATAGCTTTAGACTTAAAGATCTAGAGACTACACTAGAAAAATCTGCACAAACTGTACTAACTAACCTTTTTAAAAAAAATTTTATTTTTAATAAAGATGTGGGGTACAATTCAGGGTTAGGTATGCAAACATTGGTCATGCAGGTACTCTTGTTAATGAGGTATGCCCCCCCTTCCCCTAGCAATTTCCTTCAACTGCCAATCCCACCTCCCACCTCCCCTGACAGTTTTCCACTACTGTTAATCGATTTCTTATAATATTATAATTGCTCAAGGTCAGCTTATGAGTGAGAACATATGGAACTCAGTTCTTCGTTTCTGTGATAAATCACTGAGTATGATCGACTCCAAATCCATCCAAGTTGCTGCAAAGTCCATATATTTATCCTTCTTTATGGCTGCATAATATTCCAGTGTATATGTACCACATTTTTTTTACCCAGTTCAGCTTTGATGGGCAAGACGGTTGGTTCCATATTTTTGCTATTGTGAATACAGTTGCAACAAACATATGTGTGCAGGTATCTTTTTTGTCGACTAATGTGAGTTCCTCTGGGTAAATCCCCAATATGGGAATTGCTGGGGCATATGGAAGATCAATTTCTAGTTCTTTCAGAAAACGCCACACTGTCTTCCAAAGAGGTTGTACCAGTCTGCATTCCCACCAGCAGTAGAGAAGAGATCCTTTTTCTCCACATCCTCGCCAGCATTTGTTGTTGTGTGTTTTATTAATTGCCATTGTTACAGGGGTTAGATGTTATCTCAATGTGGTTTTGATTTGTATTTCTCTATGATGAGTGAGAATGATCACTTTTTCATTTGTCTGTTGGCTGCCCATATATCTTCTTTTGAGAAGTGTCTATTCATGTCTTTTGCCCACTTTTTAAAAGGGCTGTTTGTTTTTTTCCTTTCAGAGCATTTGAATTCTTTGTAAATTCTAGATGTTAGACCTTTGTTAGATATACAGTTGGCAAATATTTTTTCCCATTCTGTGGGCTGTCTCCCTGCTCTCTTGATGGTTTCTTTTGATTTGTAGAAGCTCATTAATTTGATGAAGTACCACTTGTCTATTTTATTTCTTAAGGTGTTGGCCTTTATGGTTCTGAATAGGTTCCCAGTTTCCATAAGGGTGTCTCCTGCGCTTTCTAAAGTTCTTATAGTTTGAAGTTTTACATTTAGGTCTTTGATCCAATTAGAATTAATTTTTGTGTATGGTGATAGGTAGGGGTCTTGTTTCAATCTTCTGTATGTGGTCAGTCAGTTTTCCAAGCACCATTTACTGAATAGATTCTCCTCTCTCCAGTGGTTGTTGTTGGAGGCTTTGTCAAAGATGTTTGTTAAGGAATTGTGGCTTTGCTTCCAGAATCTCTGTCCTGTTCCATTGGTCTATGTGCCTGTTCTTGTACCAATACCAGGCTGTTTTGATTACTGTAGCCATATAGTAAAGTTTGCAGTCTGGACATATGATATGTCCTACTTTGTTTTTTGCTAAGGATTGTTTTGGCTATTCGTGGTTGTTTATATTTCCCTATGAATTTCTGTATTGTCATTTCCAGGACTGAGAAGAATGTTGGTAACTTAATGGGTATTGCGTTGAATCTGTAGATTGCCTTTGGTAGGCTAGACATAACTAACCTTTATCTACCACTTATTTGCTGTCCCACAGTTTACAACCCTTAAAAACACGAAGTACTTTTCTTTGTCTTGTCACTTCTTTAAAAATATACTGTTTTGTTGAAATACTCTATAAACCTGAATTAAAAATTGCCTCTTTGAGAATTAATTTCCTGGGATTCTCCCATGTGCATAAGAAATATACATGTCAATAAACCTCTGTTTGTTTATGTCTTGTTAATCTGTCTTTGGTACAGGGACTCTTTCCAACAAAAACTCAGGAGGTAGAGAGAATTTTATCTTTTCTCCCCTAATAGTTGAAAAGGTAGACATTACCAAAAATTTCTCTGATGCTCTTGCTTCATATCTGAACACAGACTATTTTAAAACTCCTGTTCACTTGCTTTTCCATATGGCCTCATCACCGGGGTCAACTTTAGTTTTCTTTTTAATATCTCTCTCTTCTTCCCTTAAGTTTATTATTCTTGCCTTAATCTGAGGGCAGTCTTCTCTCCCTTCTCTCCCCTTCCCTCCCCTCCCTTTCTCTTTTGCTGATGCATGTATTCTTTCTTTCTTTTTGGATATTGCCCCTTTCCCCACTTTTCTCTTTCCTTCTCCAACCTCACTCTTTTTAAGGATCCTATAATTCCTAATTTCCTTTTATGTGAGCAGCTCACTTTTATCATGTCCAAATTTCAATACTCAAGTTCATCAGAGTTACTAAAAACCATCTACAAGGACCCTCCATTTAAGAGAACACTTAAGAAAGCAGTTTAGTAGACATCTTCAATTACTGAAATAATCCTGAGGCTTAGTACGAAACAAACAGAGAGAGAAGGGTGAGGAGGGTGAGGAGAAAGATTGAGAGAGAGAGAGAGAGAGAGAGATTGAGATTTCTCTACGAGGGATATTACTGAGTAAAATACTTTCATTTTTAGATGACTGTTGGAGAAGGTAAAAGTAAATGTTGGTAGCAATGCAAAAAGAATTATTACCATATTTCTTGGAGTAAATGTTTCTACATGTATTTGAGATTTTAAAAATCATATTTCCTTAGGCCTTAAAATTTCATTTTAGTCCTGTGTTTTAAGAAGATGATCAAACGAATCACACAAGTGCATTATCTAGGAAATACATTAAAGTAGTGTTTACAAGTGAAATTGAAAACAACTTAAAAAGAGAAAACAACAAAGGTAATTTGTTTATCAGTAAGTAATTGATTGAGTAAATTATGGTACAGCCTAATATGCTGCTTTTTTTTTTTTTTTTTTTTGAGTTGGAGTCTCACTCTGTCACCCAGACTGGAGAACAGTGGCCACACCCGGCCACCGCAGCCTCAACCTGCTGCGTTCCGGCAATCCTTCCACCTCAGCCTTCCAAGTAGCTGGAACTACAGGTGTGTGCTACCACACCCGGCTAATTTTTTGATTTATTATAGTGATGAAGTCTCACCAAGTTGAATGCTGCATTATTAAAGTTAAAAAGTATATTTATTTATTTTTATAAAAATGAGTTCCATTATATATTCCATAAATTTGTCTGTTGCTTTTTAAAATTCATGTTTCAAAAAAGCTGCTATGGTATGGTCATTTTCTTTTTGATAAAATGTGTATGTTTATGTTTGTATATGTGCATGTATTATGCATAGAGAAAAACCTAAAAGAAATGTTGAGAAGAATAATCTTGGTAATGGTATTATACATGCATTCTGTCTTCTCTTTTATGCATCTCTCAATCGTACGAATATGCCACGTGTTTTGAATGATTTCTTAAAAAGGCAAAAAGGCATCAATGCTACAATAACATTAAAATTGCTTAATTAGTAGCAAGTTCTAAATATGAGACCTTTTTGAAAGTAAAATTAAATGAAAGAAGACTTACTCTATACAGTGATAACAAATCTAAGGATGCCTTAGACTGAATCTCCTAACACTAAACAGAGACTTATTTACCTATAGTTTATTTGCAAAGTGGCCCCAAGGACTAAAAGATAAGGGACAGTGGGACTGAATAGAAAAGGAAAGATAACATGAAGATGCTGTATTGAATTTGTTATTGAATGCCCACCATGATGGGTGGCTGGTGTTCACACTCATAACCGCTTCTGGAGAGCCATAGAAAAGTGTTTCTGGAGATTGTCTGCCAAGAGGGTGCAAGGAGAAGGATTCACCCATCTGTTCCAAATTCGACAGTCAGGGGTGACCCTGCTGTCATTTACCCTTTTGCACTTATGATCTGTGCCTGTATGAATGCTGATTGGGTGGCTTTGTAGGACATCAGAAAAGTCCTGGAATGATAATCTGGAGTACAAGCCTGAGAAGAAGCATTGACACTTACACACAACTTGTCAAATATCAGATTTTCAGTAGGAAGTGAGCCTGGTAGACTCTGACATGCTGTTTGTGTCCTTTATTAAATTCGAAATATCATGAAATCCCCTTGGTAGCCAACCAGAAACTCTGTAAGGACTTACAAGAAGTGTACTGAAAGACTAGTCCTCATTGCTGCAGTTGGTCCAGAAGCTGTAACTAAAATAATTCTTCTCCCTTCTTCATTAGTCATTTTAGATTTTTCTCACTAATGACTGACACATTGTCTGGTTTAAGTGTTATTCAGTGGGATAATCCTACCAAATGGGATATTACTCTAATATGTCAGGCAATCTCTGAGTGCTGATGCTGCTGGCAGAACTGTGGGCAGAGAAGGTAAATATATATCCGTAGTAGGTATCAATTTTGATAACGCTATATCATTGTATTCTTTTAGGATTGAAGGAATTCATATCGTTGCTTGCTCTCAAGAGACTTAGTCTCCTTGAGAAATGATAGTGTGCTGATGTCTTTGGTAGAGCCATTCTTCCAGGTATATGCCCAGAAAAAGGATTTCTGGATCATATGGGAGCTCAATTTCTAGTTCTTTGAGAAATCATCACACTGTTTTCTATAGAAATTGGACTAGCTTACAATCCCACCAACAGTGTAGCCATGTACCCTTTTCTCCACAGCCAGCATCTGTTTATTGTCACACTATTCGCAGTAGCAAAAACATGGAACCAACCCTGTTGCCATCAAAAGTGGACTGAATAAGGAAAATGTGTTGCATATACACGATGGACTGTATTTTTTAAATTTAGTTTTATTTTATTTTAAAATAGTGAGGGGACCAGGCACAGTGGCTCATGCTTATAATCACAGCATTTTGGGAGGCTGAGGTGAGAAGATTGCTTCAACCAACAGGTTTGAGACCAACCTGGGCAACTTGGTGAGACCTTATCTCTCACCAAGTAAATTTAAAAAATTAGCTGAGCTTGGTGGCGAGTGTCTATAATTCTAGCTACTTGGGAGGCTGAGGCGGAAGGATTGCCTGAGCCCAGAATATCTAGGCTGTGGTGGCTGTGAGTGTGCCACTGCACTCCAACTGGGCGACTGAGTGAAACTGCAACTAAATAAATAAAGTGGTGAGGTACAAGTCAGGATTGCATAAAGTGTTTTAGGTACAGGTGAAGTTTTGGGCCTCCTATTGGACCTCACGTTACCTAGATTAGGATCAGGTGCCCTTATTTATGTATGTATGTGCCTTCCCATTCCCTGGCAGTGTCTTACTACTGCCAATCCTTTTTTTGTAGTATTATGGTAGGTGTTCAGGGTCCACTTATGAGTAAGAACATGTGGTACTCAGTTCTGTGTTTCTGTGACAGGTCACTGTGTGATAGTCTCTAAATTCATCCAAGTTGCTGAGACGTCAATCATATTGCCATACATTATGACTGTATAATATTGCATGTATATGTACAAATTATTTATATCCAGTCCCCTTTAAATGTGCAGCATGGTTGACTCCATGTTTTTGCTATTGTGAATAGTGCTGCAATAAACATGTGTGTGCAGATATCTTTTTTTGTAGAATGATTTGAGTTTCTCTGGGCATAGTCCCAGAAGGGAGATCGCTGGGTCATATGGAAGGTCAATTTCTGTTTTTTTAGAAATTGTCATACTGTTTTCCATAGAGGGTGAATTAGTTTCCATTCCCAACAGGGTAGAAGTTTCTCTTTCCTCTGCATCCTCACCAGCATCATTTTTTTTTTTTTTGGTCTTAAAAATGATTGTCATTCTTCCTGGAGTTAGTGGTCTCTCAATTAGTTTTGATTTGAATTTCACTGATTAGTGAGGTGGAGCATTTTGTCATGTGTCTGTTGGCTGCTCATATACCTTCTTTTGAAAAGTTATTCATGTCTTTTGCCCATTTCTAAAATGAGGCTGTTTGGTTTTTTCCTTTTGGCAGTTTGTGTTCTGTGTAGATCTTGGATGCTAGGCCTTTGCCAGACATACAGTTAGCAAATACTTTCAATGCTGTGGATTGTCACACCACTCTCTTGATGGTTTCTTTTGCTTTGCAGAAGCTTTTCAGTTTGACGAGGTCTCTATTGTCTCTTATCTCTAAAGGCATATACATCTGGAGATCTGATCAGGATCTGATTGCCTGTTCCAAATATCATAAGGGTGTCTCCCACATTTTCTAAGATTCTTAACGTTTGAGCTTTTTTTGTTTCGATCTTCTATCGATTTGGAATTAATTTTGGGGAATTGTGACATGTAGGGGTCCTGGTTCTTTTGCATGTGGTCAGCCAGTTTTCCCAGTATCATTTACCAAATAGGTTCTCCTCTCCCCAGTGTTTT
The DNA here is from genome assembly GCF_000164805.1 of Carlito syrichta. Lineage (NCBI taxonomy): Eukaryota > Metazoa > Chordata > Mammalia > Primates > Tarsiidae > Carlito > Carlito syrichta. Next base: position 247,270 of record NW_007081611.1, read on the forward strand.
TTGGTGGAGGCTTTGTTGAAGACAAGTTGGTTGAGAATCTCTATTCTGTTCCATTGGTCTTTATGCCTATTCTTGTACCAGTACTGGGCTGCTTTGATTTTTGTAGTCTACAAATAAAGTTTAAAGTCTGTGAGTGTTATATTTCCCACTGTTTCTTTTGCTGAGGATTGTTTAGGCTCTTTATGGTCGTTTATGTTTCCAAATGAATTTCTGTATTGTTGTATACAGTTCTGAGAAGAACGATGATGGTAATTTAATTGTTATTACATTGAATCTGTATGTTGCCTAGGGTAGGATGGAAATCTTTACAATGTTGATTCTTCTAACCTGTGCACATGGAATATTTTTCCATTTGTTTATGTCTTTTTTGTTTAGTTTTCATTGTAAAGTTCTTTCACTTCTCTGGTTAGGAAATTGTCATTGTACTTCATTTTGTGTGTGTGTGGCTATTATGAATGGGATTGCACTTTTTATTTGTTGCTGGTGTATGAAAATGTGACTGTCTTTTGCACATTGATTTTATATTCTGAGACTGCCAGCATCCTTTATCAATGCAAGGAGGTTTTTAACATATTCCCTTGAGTTTTCCAGTTTAGGATCATATGAACTGCAAGAGGGATAGCTTAACTTCCTTTTTTTCTATTTCACCACCCTTGATATTCTTCTCTTGTCTGATTGCTTGAGCTAGAACTTCTGACACTATGTGGAATAGGAAGGGTGAGAGTAGGCAACCTAGTCCTGTGCTGGTTTTCAGGAGAAATGCTACCAATTTCTTTCCATTTAGTAATACATTGACTGTGGGTTTATTGTAGAAGGCATTTTCTATTTTGAGGTATGTTCCTTCTACGCCTAGGTGTTCAAGAGTTTTATCAAGAATGAATGCTGGACTGTGCTGAAAATCTTTTTTGTGTCTAATGGTATAATCATGGTTTTTAGAAAATATATGTGGATGTATTTAATTACATTTATGGTCTTGTGGATGTTGAACCAGCCCTGCATCCTGGGGATGAAGTCTACTTGGTCATGGTGGATAATTTTTGAGATGTGTTGTTGGATCAGATTTGCTAGAATCCTGTTCAGTATTTTTGCACTTATGTTCATCAGGGATATTGGCCTGTAGTTCTCCTTCTTAGTTGGGTCTTTGCCCAGTTTGGGTGTTAGTGTAAGTCAGCTTCATAAAATGATTTGGGCAGAGTTCCGTCATTCTCAATTGCCTAGAATACTTTCAAATAGGATTGCTATCAGCTCCCTCTTGTATGTTTTGTAAAAATTCTTTTGAAAAGCAATTTGGTCTAGGGTTTTTTTCGTAGGTAGTTTTCTTAAGATGGAGTCAATTTTCTCGGTTGTTATTGGTCTGTTTGGGATCTCGATTTCTTTTTGGTTCAACCTTGGGAGGTTGTGATTTCTGAAAGTCCTCCATCTCATTTAGGTTTTTGAGTTTGTCTCCATAGAGATGAGCATAGTAATCTCTGATAATCTTCTGTATTTCTTCAGGGTCAGTTGTGACTTGATCTTTTGCATTTCTGAGTATATTTGGGGTTTTTGGTCTCTTTTTCTTGGTCAGTCTGGCTAGGGGGTGCATGAATCTTGTTTATCCTTTCAAAGAACCAGTTTGTTTCATTGATTTTTTTTTCTATGATAGTTTTGTCTTCTATGTCTTGTATTTGGGATTTTACTTTGGTGATCTGGATTCTTCTGCTGAAGTTAGGGTTTTAGTGTTCTTGCCTTTCTAGCTCCCTCAGGTTATTCATTAGGCTGTTTACTTGTGATCGTTCTATTTTCTTGATGTGTGTTCATAGTCATAAATTCCCTTCTTAAGGAATGCTTTCATAGCATCTCAAGTTTTTGGTAAGATATCCATTTCCATTTGTTTCTGAGAATTTTTCAATTTCTGTTTTGATTTCTGTGTTGACCCAGAAATTGATCAGCATCATGCTGTTTAGTGTCCATGTCTGTGTGTTTTGGGGGAATTTTGTTGGTGATGATATTTATTTTTATTCTATTGTGGTCTGAGAAGATGCATGTGTTGCTTGATTTATGAACAATGATGTGGTCCACCTTGGAGTATGTTCTACGTGGTTCTTAGGTTGTGTTATGTAGATATCTATAAGTCCATTTGGTTAAGCATCAAGTTAAGTTTCCAGTACTCCTTACTAATTTTTTGCCTCAATGATCTATCTAGGGTGGTTAGTGGGGTATTTAGTCCCCAGTTGTGATAGTTAGAGTCAATATCCTTTTTTAGTTTACTTAGTAGTTACTTTATAAATCCAGGTGCTTCTGTGTTGGATGCATGAATATTTAGGATGAATATTCCTTGTTGGTGATTTGAACCTTTTATCATTATGTTATGTCCTTCTATATCTTTTAAGATTTTTGATAGCTTATGGGTTGTTTTGTCTGATATTAAATTGTGACTACTTCCTTCTTTTGTTTTTCCATTCACCTGAAAGTTTGTTTTCCATTCTTTAATTTTGAGCATGTGGGTGTTCTTTGTAGTGTGATATTTCTCCTGGAGGCTGCATATTATTGGGTCATGTTTTTTATCCAGTTTGCCATTCTATGTCTTTTCAGTAATCAGCCTCATTGACATTCATGAGGCTGATTACTGAAATGAGAACGTTAATCCTTGTCATGAAACTCTTATAAGGCTGCTTTGTTTTCTTTTAACTTTTGGGTTTGCATATGTGTGTGTGTGTTTTCAGTTTTGCAGTCATGATGTGTGTTGTGTTGATTCCATGTTTTCCTGCTATTGTGGGAAGTGCAAGGCTGTTCTTTCTTTCTTTTTCCTTCTATCCTTGAGCATCTCCTGTGCAGCTGGTCTGGAAGCAGCATAATCTTTTAGGGACTGGATGTCTGGGAAATATTTTAATTCTCTGTTGTGGATGATGTTGAGCCTGGCTGAACAGGAAATTCTTGGTTAAAATTGTTTACCTTTGAGGACTTTGAAAAATTGGACTCCAGTCCCTTCTAACGTAGTGTTTCTGATGATGTCTGCTGTTATTCTGATTGATTTTCCCCAGTAGGTGGTCTGACCCTTCTCTCTCACTGTCTTGAGGATTTTTTTCTTTTGCACCTACTTTGTGTAGATGAATTACTGTGTCTAGGGGTGGGTCTTCTCATTTGATGTCTTATGGTAGTTGAATTTCTTGTGTTTGGATTATCTCATCTCTGATGAGATGGGGAAAGTTTTCTTGGATAACCTCTTGGAAGATTTGTTCCCAGATGTCCTACATTTCCCTTTTTTCTTCTGGGAAACTGATCAGATGTAAGTTCAACTTCTTGACATAGTTGCAAGTCTCTTGGAGGCTTTTTTCTTTCTTTCTGCATCTTCTATGTTTTTAACAGACTGGGTTAATTCCATATTTTGGTATTCAAGCTCTGATATTATTTCTGCATGGTTGATTCTACTTTCCATGCTTGTCATCATCTTATTTATTGCCTGGATGAAGTTTTCTTTCTTTTTTTTTTGAGATGGAGTCTCACTCTGTTGCCTAGGTTGGAGTGCAGTGGCACACTCACAGCTACCAAAACCTTGACCTGCTGGGCTCAGGTGATCCTTCTGCCTCAGCCTTCCAAGTAGCTGGAACTACAGGTATGTGTCACCACTCTCAACTAATTTTCTTATTTATTGTAGAGACGAGGTCTCACCAAGTTGCCCAGGCTGGTCTCGAACCCCTGGGTCCAGGCAATCTTCTCACCTCAGTCTCCCCCACTGCTGGGGTTACAGGCTTGAGCCACTGCATCTGACCTGGGTGAAATTTTGTATAGCCAAAATCACTGTTACAAGTCCTTTCAGGGATGCATCTTGTCTTTTTTGAGTCTTGTTCACTCTTTCCATCCATTCCCAGATCCTTGTTGTATTCTGTGGCTGCTTATGATCCCTTTGTTTGGGCTCCGAGGTCTGATTTTTTTTTTGGTGTTGTCTCTTTGATACACTGGGAATTACCTGCGCTCTTCCATTGTTTTTTTTTTCCTCTTTTACTCTTTCTTTTTTCTTTGATTCCATTATTCAGTGGTAGTAGGAAGAGCTTTCAGTTCTGCTGTTTGCTCAACCCTCTATTCTGCGCGGATCAGTTCTGTTGTTTGCTCAACACTCTATTCTGCCCTGATCAGAGCCTCTGAATTTGTTCTGTTTTAAAACAGGACTGGAGATGGGAAGCTTTGCTGGTTTTTGTAGTTTTGATAATTGAATAAGATAGAGGATGGGGAACTAGGATTCAGAAAATACTTGCAAGTTGCAATGTTCCCTGGCTGGTATATGGGTCTTTTGAACCCCACTCCACATCACTACTCTATATTATGATGCAATGGGTGTTTGTGTACTCCTGAATCAGATAAAGTACCAGTAATGATGAGAAATAGAACAGTAGAATGAAATAGAACAGACAGAAAAATAAAAAATAAAAATACACCAGAAAACAAAAGCAAAATCAAGAACAAAAAACAAAAAGAAAGCAAAAAAAGAATAAAAACCAAACCAAACAGGAAAAAAAGAACACACAAAAACCAGGAACACCAAACACAGACACATACACACACTCACACACACCAAAAAATGAAAGAGGAAGAAGAAAATAAAGGGGAGGAATGCAAATCAAACCCTCACACACATCCATACACACAAAACCTATACAAAAAAGAACAAAACAAACAAAAAAAGGGAGGGGAAATGCAAATCGAGCCCTCACAAACATTCACACACACACACACACACACACACACAAACACACCGCCCAAAAAAAGGGAGGGGGCAAAAAAGAAAAAAGAATCAAAAAATACTTTCTGGGCACGAAGTACCCTCTTGTTGCAGGTTCTGTAATTATTCCTCTCAACTGCTCACAGGTAACTCTCCCTGCCATCTCTTGTGAGACTGTGGGATCATTAACAAGCTCCATGGCTCATGGCCCAGAGGAGAAGAGGAGGCAGTGGGGCATCAGTCTTCCCCTCCCACTCTCTCAGGAGATCCCTCCAGTGGGGAGGTGAGAGATTGTCTCCTCCCTAGGTGCTGGCAGGGAGTGCTCCAGCCTGGCTTATCCTGGAGTAGAATCCTCCTATCATAGGTGACGTCTAGGCTTCTTCTGGGTTTGTCCTTCTCAGTAGTGCCCCAGCTATGTGAGTCTGAGGAGGATTGCTGGGGAGGAGGGGGTTGGATCAGTCCAGGACTCACTGTTGATCTCTCCAGGGGTCTTCCTTGTACTTTGGTCACACCCTTTGTTCCTTGGCTGAATCAGGGTAGGGAGTGGGGCACCTGAGACTCTGCACTCATCCTGTCCCTCCGAAGTTTGTACTTTTAGGATACTCCCTCTGGGCCATAATCAATTCCTGATTAGTTAACATGCCGATCACAGAGAGCTGGTCTGTTGCTTCATGGTGAGCAAGTCCAAGCACTTTCCTGCCCAGTTTTCAAGATGGTGGTGGAATGGCCGTTTCATCTTTTCCAGTAGGGCTCTGCCTCTGGCTTCTTTGCTGCACTCCCTCCGTAGCCCTTGCTGCCACTGTCCAGCCTGGAGCTGCAGTGGTCAGGCAGTCTGGCAACAGCCATTGCTCCTGGTAGTATCTCCCTTGGAAAAGGTTTATTGATTTAAGAAAATGGCACTTGGCTCTACATCCCAGGAGAAGCTAGGTCTAAGCAAAGCAACAGCTTCACCAGAAGAGCCCTGGCCCCTTAGTCCCCACTCAGTCAGTCACTCACATCACCACTTATAATCAGACATGCATGAAAATTTGTTCATAAACTTACTCACTGACACAGAGAATCTCACAATCTGACTGGTGCTGCTGCCATCTTCTTTCTCCCTCTCCACAGTGGAATATTATGCAGCCATAAGGAGGAACAAAATCATGGCCTTAGCAGCAACGTGGATGGAAGCAGAGACCCTCATACTGAGTGAACGGTCACGTGAATAACTGAATACTGCATGTTACCTATCATAAGTGAGTACTGATCACTCATCTCATTAACTAAAAGATGGAGTGGGGGATCAGCAGTTCCTGAGCACTGCTAAGTGAGGGAGGGATGTAGGAGGGAGGGGAGCACATCTCTCCCTCACTTAGCAACACAGTGGGTGCCTGGTTCACCCTCAGGGGAAGTGAGAGTCAGCTAAAAGCACAATATTCTCTATGTTGCCTACTTATTTAGCAGATTCTGACTTGTACACTACACTGCTAAAACAAAATAGAGTTACAAAAAAGAGAGAAAAAGAAGTGTGTTGATGGCTCATTGTCAGCCTTTACAGTGGGAAGTTTGAACTTTTATTAGTGACATTAGCTAGATCAGTTTGATGAGATGGAGCCAATGCCTCTCATCTCATGCACTCCTTCTCTGTGACAAATGCCTCTCATGGGCCCATTAAGCCAGTATTAGAGTGACCAAGGAAAGACAATGGTTGTCATGTCTACCTGGTTTTGCAGGGTTCTCTACCTGTGTTGCTTGGTCTCTGAGGTGTTGACATGACACACATACATCTGTACACAGGCTCTTTCTCATCTATCTTATCATATGTTTCTTCCCCAGATTTCTTTATCTTTGACATTCCAATCTTACTCTTTTAGGTCTTTTAGCTACCAAACAATCCTTTTGCTACTACTACTCAGGCCGCTTCTTCCAAACAAGTTGTATAATCAAATGTGCTTCTCACCATTAGGCCCACTGGAGGATTTCCCTTCACCACTTTTAGGTCCAATTCTGATGGGGTTCTTGTATGGCAGCCATCCATTTATGGTGACGACCACTTATTGTGCTGACCCAACTGGGATTTGGGTTTAGTTTGGTTTCTTTAAAATGAATTAATAAATGATTTTTTTGGTCCTCTTTCAGGTGGATACAGGAAATCCCATAAAGTAGCATATGATTGAATTAAAAAACAGGTGTGAATGCAGTAGGCATGGGTGACATGGAAATCTGGGCTGCTTGTTCATGTCATTTATTTGTAATTTTGATACTTCCTCGGGTCCAATTCTAAGAGTAGGGTGTCCACTGCACAATGAATGGTTGCTGGGTATGATAATACCCAGATCCCACTATTTTTTTCTGGTCACAGCATCACTTGTTGTCTCATTACCAGGCACTCAGTCTTTCTAGAGATTAATATCTTAGCAGAAACTATCTTTTAAACAGTGCGGAGCTTTCTGGAAGAGAAGGCATGACCTTCCTCCAAAATCCTAGGGTTATGTCATGAGATGTTTCCGCTCAGACTTGTCAGAAACTCCACAGCACCCTCATCTAACAAGGACTCCTCCAAGCTATCAAATCTGCTGGCCATATTGCCTAAGGAGCAGGGCAGCAGGCATCACAGACTGAACATGCTGAAAAACTCTAGGCCCATTCAAAATTGGCAGCCATCTAGGTTACCTGATAATTGAGATGAATACTATTCCATAGTGTGGCATAAACTGCCTCCAGAATTCAAGGAGCCATACCAAGTGCATTTTTCTTTAATGGCAGGTTGTATAAATTGTGACATTTTGTCCTTTACCTTAGAGGCAATATATTTATATGGGTTGTATTATTGGAACCCTGAATATATCAACAATTTGATAATAAGCACATACCAGGTGTGTAAAAATATAGTGTAGACACACATACACACACATCACTGAGTATATTTGAGACTTATCTCTTACACTTTGGCATGCATATGTTTCATTAGGGTAACTGAAATGATTTAATATTCATTCAACAGATCCCTCTTAGTGTAATGTCATCCATTTGGGAACAGCATAATATTCTGTATAATATGAAGACAATAAAGGAATATATTGTGACAGAGTAGGAGAATGAATATGGTCATAGAGCAAGAAAGTAAATGCATTTTTCTATGTAATAACAAAGGACTACATGTGATCATCCTTATTGATAAATATTTAGAAAAATGAATTTACCAGATCAATAATTGCACACCTTGTTAAATGTCTCATCATTCTGTTCAAATGAAGATACCTTTGTCTGACATGGTAGTCATAATTGGGCTAATACTTGTAATAATTATGGAATTCAACACCATAATTGACCATTATCCATTTAGTTTTTGTGGGGCCCGTAAGTCTATAATTGAGGATATGATGGACATCGCCACATTTGAATCATTTAAGTATTTGATGGTGGCATTAATTCCCCACAGTTATATTATTGTTTCTGATTTACTATCTTGATGGATGAGGGAAGTTTCAGGGACTTCCTTACAGGAGTGCCATACTATTTTCATGTCAGATTTGTTGCATTCACATTTAAAATGGAAAAAGATAATACTGTCACCCAAATGGATCACTTGTGTTCTGCTTGTATTTCTTTCTGCCTTCGATGTGTAAAAATAGCACTAAGTCCTCTTGATAATTAGGATAAACTTCTCCCCAAAAGATGACTCCTCTTCTTTCATGTTGACTCCTGGAAAAAAGGAGTGCAAAGTATCTTGTTGGCCACCATTATTAGTTCAGTGGGACCGTATTTTTCCCCTGGCAAGATGGTGCTCTCTTTAGAGACCAAGCTTTCCAACTGTACCACTCAGAGTTGTGAAAATGGTAAGCCTGAAGTACTTCAGTGTACCTTGAGGATAAGAATCATTCCTGACTCTATGCTTTGATCCTGGAGCCATGGTTTCTTCCTATAGAGGAAGTAATTTATTTAATGCATATTCCACATTCTGAAGAATTACACCCGTTATTTCAGAAAGTACCTCTGAGCTGGCAATTCAGCTATGCATTGGGAAGGGCATTCCAGTGCTCTTACAAGACCAGCTTCCTCTGGATGATGCAGTATGTCATATCACTTGATACTATTCATATCTAAGAACTGTACTTGGAGAGAGAAGGGAGCGGAACTGTGGAGGCTGATATGTGCTGGGGAGAAAAACAAGAAATGGACTTCATTAACGTTAGGATTATTTTGCTGGATTTCTCCAGCTCTAATTGTAGTCACCCATTTGTACACATTATGAGTTGCTTGTGTGACTGAGATCGGCACGGGGATATCATGATTAAATGGACATGCAAATTTTTGGAAGAGTCAAACTGCAGTTAAAGTTTTTAACCCAGAGAGGATATTTTTCTTACTGTAACAACTGAAGAGAGAAGTTTTATACCTGAGAGAGGCTTCCAGGAGGGACCTAGTTGATTCGTAGACTAACCCTTGAGAAGCCAAGAGGTTGCAAATGTAAGAGCTTGCATTTCCATTTTATTTAGATAGTCATATAATGAGTGTGAGATTGTCAGTTTTCAGAAAGTCTGAGGCGATTGGTCTTGACATTGACTTCCAGCATTTCCACATTGTAAATAGGCTCATGTAAGTGAAATGACAGTTTTCACTGGGTTGGGAGAGAGTTTTTCCATCATTTAGCTCTGCCTTGGGATGTCATAATTCCCATACCATTTAGGTCACACTGCTTTGCAGAAATTCAGTTAATTAATTGTGATTTGTTGTGATTTGAACATTCACTAGGATTTGTATTTTTTTTACATTTAGAAGACAATATCAGTAATGGTGGGTATCTTTGACTTTGTAAAAAAAGATAAATATCTCAGAAAGATCAGAATTTCAATCCCACATCAGACTATACTGGTTTCACATTTATGACCCTTTATTGAGCAAACTTCACAGTGGAAGTACTGTCAGAGGGTTTTATAAAGTGTGTTTGATAGAAGATAGTTCTCAGTGAGTGTGATAGCAAATGTTTCTTGAGACAGACACACATGCACCGGTGGTTCCCTAAGATAGCTGGACAGATTCAGGAGTTTTTATGCCATTCCTTTATTGTATGAGCAGCGCTGGTTGCAGAAGTTTGGCACACCCACTGCATGTGATCTGGGCTCTACGATGTGACCTTCATAAGTGTATCTAGCTTTGCTTGGCATAACGTTACTGTCACTGCATGGAACCGGTTCACAGGCGACTGGGCCTGTTTCCTTCCAATGACCAGTGTTACACAGAAGCATGTTATGTTGCTTCATGGAGGCTCTAAGCAGAGGGGTAATCTGTCCTTTCTCCTGCTTGTTTGGTCTCTTAGAGTTTGTATCATTAGTGGAAACCTGAATCCTGCGGTTACTCAATTTTTAGTATGAATGAGATACCCTTTTTGAATGTGCTTTGCATCTGCAAGGGAACATTATGAATATCCAAGCCTTCCTTTGCTGTCTCTTCAAGCCCTCACTGTTTTTTTTACTACCGTTGGGTCACCAAACTATATAGTCCCAAGCAAAGTGAAAGAGCGTGAGTAATTATATTAAGCACAAACAAATAAGCTCTTTGTTTTACAGTACTTTATAAGCATGTTTATGTTAGAATTCTCTGTAAATAAAATGAAATACAGTACTTTGGGCCATTATGGATTCCTTTATCCTCTTAAATACCGAGCAAGGAAATAATTCTCTTTTATCAAGTGAATCCGCTGTAAAGCAAATAGTGTCAGGCAGTTCATTTGTTCAGACGTGCATGATGAGTAATAAGAAGGTGTTGCATTGAGATTAATGGAAACATTACTAGGAAGGTTGGCTCTTTATTGTGACCTGGAGGTTGTTTACTTTCAATCACCCAGTTCTGGTGGAGTTGTGTTAAAGGTCTTTATTTCTGAATAGCTAGCTCTTCAGGCTTAAGTGGTGCCAGAGAACTCTAGAAAGCATTTCTCTCTTCAGCCATTCAATACTCCAAACTCATTCAATACCTGGAAGTCTCCCAAGGTGACTTCCAGGTAAGCATTCCATGGGTGACCCATACAGCTTTCTGACAGTTCTACAGCACCTTCTCGTTCTCACCTTATCCCCAAAAGTTTCTAGTGGGTTCCATCAGAGTCCATTCAGCCTCCCAGGGAGCAGAACATCCTGCCGTAGACAGCTTCCAGGTGAATTGCATTGGCATTTTTGGTAGTTCTCTGCCCGCCAGCCTCAGCTTACTGACTGTGGATTAGCTCTGGCTCAGGGCTATACAGTGAGTGCTTCTGACTACACTGTGCTTCAATCACAACTTCTCCAACAGGGTCTACACTCTGGTCTTGGGAAGGCACCCCCTCCTTCCAAGTTTGTTTTTTTCTTGCTACTCTTCCTCAGTTTAAATGCATTCTCTAGCCTTTTATCTTCTACAATAGCTAGTCCCTATATGTAGTTTATATATCTTTCTATTAACCCTTCATTATTTATATTGCTATGTAGCTTCTGCCTCCTGATTGAACCTGACTGATGTGAGGATTGAATAGAATATGGTGATAATTATAGTAGTTCCTTGACAGTTTCATTAAGGATGTGATTATTTGTTAAAATAATTATTTAATTGCTTAGTGTAAATGCACCATTTAAAAATATTACTTGTTGGCTGGGCGCAGTGGCTCAAGCTTCTCATCCCAGCACTTTGGGAGGCAGAGGCAAGAGGATTGCCTGAGCTCAGGGGTTCGAGACCAACCTGGGCAACTTGATGAGAACTCACCTCTATAATAAATCAAAAAATCAGCTGGGCATGGTAGCGTGTGCCTGTGGTTCCAGCTACTTGGAAGGCTGAGGAAGAAGGATTGCCTGAACTCAGCATGTTAAGGCTGTGGTGACCGTGAGTGTGCCACTGCTCTCTAGCCTGAGCATAGTGAGACTCTGACTCAAAACAAAAACAAAAACAAATATATAAAACTCCACTTGTAAATGCATTTAAAAACTAGGGGAAAGGTAGATACGCTTAAACTAACAAATTTGTAAATTTTATTTCATTATGGTAGAAGACATTTTCACATCTTTTGTATACTGTTCATTATCTTACTGTATTTCCCCTATAATATCTGTTGTAAATCTAGTTCCTATTTTATGGTTACTTTTCTTTTCTTTTTTTTTTTTTGAGTTGGAGTCTTACTCAGTAGCCCAGACTGGAGTGCAGTGGCCAGGTGGCCACCGCAGCCTCAACCTGCCAGGCTCCGGCGATCCTTCCGCCTCAGCCTTCCAAGTAGCTGGAACTACAGGTGTGCGCTACCACGCCCGGCTAATTTTTTTGATTTATTGTAGAGATGAGGTCTCACCAAGTTGCCCAGGTGGGTCTCGAACCCGTGGGCTCAGGCAATTCATGCACCTCAGTCTCCCAAAGTGCGGGATTACAGTCTGACCCACCGAGCCTGGTCTATGGTAGCTTTTCATATTTGTGTATCACTTACCTTAAAACACAGTACAATACTCTTAAATAAATGTTTTTGTTTTTTCCTGCTAGGAAAGCATTCCTATTTCCGAAAGTATATTTTTGGTATTGTGAAAAATGACTTTTTAATATATATACTTTGAAAATTCAAGGATTGTTCCTATGTAAATATATTAAAAATGAGTCCTAATCTGCAGTCAACCTACTTAATTTTAAAATTATTTTGACGTGAGTGACTCGCTTTTTTCAGTTCACTTTAGTGCGATTTTGTTTGCAGTGTTTACAGATCTACACTGATTATAAACAATGAAAAGAGACTGATAAAGGACAGATAAAGAGACCATTGGGTGGAGGGGAGTAAGCAAGGTGAGGAAGGGACAGGCTAAAATAGTATGTTTAGTGAATTTAAAAAAATTAGTCCTAAACATAAATGGCATTGGCAGTAGTGGGAAACTGTCAGGGGAAGGGTGGTGGGATTGGCAGTTGAGGGAAACTGCTAGGGGAGGGAAGGGCATGCCTCATCATCAAGGGTAGCTGCATAATCAATGTTTATATACCTAACCCTGAATTGTATCCCACATCTATATAATAAAAATTGAAAAATAAATAAGTAAATATAAAATTAAGCAAAAAACCCCATAAATGGCAGTATGCAGGCAAAATAATTAAATAATTGTGTTTAGTTCGGTTTAGTTTTCCTCCTTTCACTGCAGTTTTAGTTTCAAAGTTGTCCTGAGTGGCATGTGGTGATGATGAGGTCACCTCTATTCAAAAACGAGGCCAGAGATATGATGTACCCCCATCTCTCTCCAGCTTCAGTTTCTCCTCTTCCCTTTCAAACCCGTGTACTGATCTTATTGACTATCCCCTTTCTCTCTTATTTTAGCACTTTAAGCCTGGTTTTGAATTCTCAAGTCAACCTCAGATAGAAATTTTATTTCCAACTGTTTGATTGCTTTTTTGGCCAGGAGGTTATCCCAGAAACACTCTTGGACACTCTGCAGTCTGCAGTCTAGGCCTGATGCCACCCCCATAGTTGACACTTGATCTGAGAGTTCCAGCTGAAAAAGTAGGAGCTCTTGGACAGGAGTCTATTTCTTACACTGTATAAAAATTTAGAGTCTTAAACCACAGAAATCAAACAAATCTCATGTTGCTTGGATACATTAAATCATCCATCTGTGAGATTCTCTGAACAAACCCCAAAGCATGTTTTAAATACTTAGGTCGTGTACACATTCTCTCTCTCTCTCTCTCTCTCTCTCTCTCGCTGTTTTTCTCTCTCTTTATCAGTCTCACACACACACACACACACACATACACACACACACACAAACACACTCAGATGTATGTTAAGATACATGCATCCATATACACACTTATGGACATATGCTGCTGAGAAAAATGCCTAGAATTCTAAGTCAACCTTACCCTTGGCTTGGGTGAGCTGATTTTTGAAGTCAGGAAAGCATTATTTAGCCGAGGAGATGCCTCGGCGAAATAAATGGACAAAGGAAAGGGGTGACTTATTCGAAATCCATGGTTTTCATCCCTTGTTGTACCTTAAGGATCATCTGAGGAGCTTTTAAAATTAATGTTTCGACCCAACAACCGACCAATTATTTTAAATTCTCTGGTGGTGGAGCCTGGATATTAGTAATGTTTTACATAAAAGCTCCCCAGGTACTTTTAATTTGTGGTCAGGGCTGAGGACCACTGTTCAACTCTCCTATAATTTTGACTCCATTGCCTCTAAGTTTCACTCCAGCTAGGTTTGCAGCAACAGGAACATGCCAGATTTTCTTGGCTATTTTTTAGTTTTGCCACTGCATTCTTGCTGGTTGGCAACTGAACAAATAACATTAATTTGAGTACCTATTATGGGAGACTGTCTTGGGCTCTGAGAGTAAGGAGGTGAATGAAACCAAGCAGGGGAAGGCAGACAATTTTACACATAGTATGTCAAATGGTAATCAGTGGTATAAAGAAAAAAATGAGCAAAGTAAGGTGATAGAGAATGCCAGGGAGCAGAGAAAGGTAAACTGTTAGACAAGTTATCATGGAAGGTGCCTTTCATAAAATGATACGCCACAGGGATCTCAAAGAAGTGAACGAATCATGTTGGGAGTTTGGGGAACATGTTTTCAGGCAAGGAGAAATGGCAGGCTTAAAGGCCCCAAGGACACAAGCTATTTTTAAGTGGTGCTCAGTGAAAGATGTGTAAGTGGTATGTCCAATCAAAACGTAGCTGGTCTTTGTAGAAATTTCTGCAAATTGCATTTTCCTTTATTAAAATCTACTTTGTGGAAAAGCAATTAATGTTAATAAAGTGAACATATGAAATGTATAGCTTAAGGTTTCAGAAATGTATCTGTTTACTTAATCAGTAACAAAATTGAGACACAGGAAGTGCTCTGGTGTTTGCCCTCACATTCCCCACCCCACAGCCAACCAGTGGTCTTTCTAGGATTACAGATTCCTTTCATCTGGCATTTACTTTGTATTCCATCGAAATTGAATCATACAATTACAGAATGAATTGTCTTCCACTCGAATTTATATATTGAAGCCCTAAACCCCAGTTCTACTGTATGTGGAGATAGGGCCTTTAAGGAGGTAAAGTTAAATGAGGTCATACAGTGGGGCCTTAATCTAAAATAACTCATGTCCTTATAGGAAGAGAGACACCAGGGATGCACAGAAAAGGACAAGAGAAGAACCAGTGAAAAGGTGGCCACCTGCAAGCCAAACAGAGAGGCTTCAGGGGAAATCAAATTTACTGAAAACTTCATCTTGAACTTCCAACCTCTAGAACTGTGAAAAACCAAATTTTTGTTTTTTAAGCCACCTAGTCTGCACTCTTTTTATGGTAACTCTTGTAGACTAATGCACACATCATACATACATACACTTATGGGTGTCTGGATTCTAAGCATTGGTCATTGCCACTGAAGCTGTGTGCATGTCTGTTTCCTCAGGGTATCTGCCTAAAACAGGATTGATGCATAAGGTATGTGCATTTTCAACGTTTTGGATACACAGTGCTAAATTGTCTTTAAAAGCTATTTTAGCAATGTATTCTCTCCCAATGATGTGCAATAGTTCCCATGAATGCACATCTCCATAAAAACTTCTTATTTTTATACTTTTCAGTTTTTTCCTCCTTGAGTGTGAAATGGTGTTTTCTCATGATTTTTGTTTACAAATTGTCTCCTCTCACTTTTGTATCTCCAGATCCTCGAGTAGTTCCACCAAGATTCCGTTGGCAATCACTGAGTATTTATTCATTGAATGGATATAGTTCAGGATTAAGTATTGGTTGATTAAGAGAATGGTAATGCTGTTGAAAGAAACAAAGAGAAAGAGAGGAACTTGGGAGAAATATGATTGCTTCTTGTAGAACAGATGAAAGCAACTGAAATAGACTGAAAACCTATATTGTCAATTGAAATACACAGTAGCCACATCAATTGAAAAAATTCATATATATCATCATGATCTCCTTATATTGTTGACTCCAAAAATCCCAAGTAAGGATAAAGTTATTGGCATCATCTTATTTTTGAGACTAATTATTTCACAGCAGACAAAGGAAGAAAATCATTTTGTTTTGCTTTAATGTTTTAAAATTTGGCAAGAAAGCATATGCGTGTTGTGTTTGTGTTTGTGTGTGTGTGTGTGTGTGTGTGTGTGTATTTGTTAGCTATCACTGATATTGTTATTGAAATTTTTTATGATTAAAACTGCATGTTGAGATAAATGTCGTTTGTAAGAAACCTGTTTTGGTGATGAATCACCCATTATTTCTGAAAGAGATGTGAGCAGTGTTAATGCATACTTCGTGGTAAGAACTGTTATACTTCTAAAAAAAGTGCCCTTAGAAGTAGAGAAAAACATTAAGACAAAACAAAACAAACTGAAATCATAGTCAACTGACCTAGGCTTATGGCCTGCAAAGCAAAGCAGAATTTTATGACTACCAGTAGACTAATAAATGCCAACTGTTTTAATTCACTGAATATATTTAAACCGACTAGGCGATGAGCTCTGTGTTCAATGAATAATTATGTAGAACATCACTTTAATTCGCTTATGTCTGCCTGGCCACTTTGGCGTGTTAGCATGTCATTAGATTTTTTCCACACAGATATCCTTGTTTTCTTATTAAGAAAGTAATAGCACATGAATACTTCACTTTTCAATATCAGAAAAAAAAATCCTCAAATCTATTGTGTTTATTTTAGTATAATCTTTATCCCAAATCATACTCCTTTCAATATTTAGGTAAGAATTGTAGTGCTAGCTGGGCTCAGTGGCTCAGCCTGTAATTCCACACTTTTGGGAGGCTGAGGTGAGTGGATTGCCTGAGCCCGCGGGTTCGAGATCCGCCTGGGCAACTTGGTGAGACCTCATCTCTACAATAAATCAAAAAAATTAGCCGGGCGTGGTAGCACGCGCCTGTTATTCCATCTACTTGGAAGGCTGAGGCAGAAGGATCGCTGGAGCCCAGCAGTTTGAGGCTGCGGCGGCCGGGAGTGGCCACTGCACTCCAGTCTGGACGACAGAGCGAGACTCCAACTAAAAAAAGAAAAAAAAAATTGTAGTGCTGTATAGAGTAGTTTGTGATTGGCACAAAAATTGGGTGTTTATTCCACTAAAAGATGTAGTTAAATTCAAGAAATAAAAATCAATGTTGTAAAGTTCTTGAATGCCTATATGTGTCTGTATGTGTATTAGCAGAGCTAGCTTAGAGTCACTACTATTGGCAAAGTGAACCAAGACAAGAACAGGACAGGAATACAGTAGAAATAGAAAACAGGCAAAGGAGCTGGGCTCGGTGGCTCAGCCAGTAATCCTACGCTTTGGGAGGCTGAGGTGAGTGGATTGCCTGAGCCCGCGGGGTTCGAGACCTGCCTGG
>NW_007081611.1:264301-284623 GCF_000164805.1 Carlito syrichta
AGATGAGGTCTCACCAAGTTGCCCAGGTGGGTCTCGAACCCGTGGGCTCAGGCAATTCATGCACCTCAGTCTCCCAAAGTGCGGGATTACAGTCTGACCCACCGAGCCTGGTCTATGGTAGCTTTTCATATTTGTGTATCACTTACCTTAAAACACAGTACAATACTCTTAAATAAATGTTTTTGTTTTTTCCTGCTAGGAAAGCATTCCTATTTCCGAAAGTATATTTTTGGTATTGTGAAAAATGACTTTTTAATATATATACTTTGAAAATTCAAGGATTGTTCCTATGTAAATATATTAAAAATGAGTCCTAATCTGCAGTCAACCTACTTAATTTTAAAATTATTTTGACGTGAGTGACTCGCTTTTTTCAGTTCACTTTAGTGCGATTTTGTTTGCAGTGTTTACAGATCTACACTGATTATAAACAATGAAAAGAGACTGATAAAGGACAGATAAAGAGACCATTGGGTGGAGGGGAGTAAGCAAGGTGAGGAAGGGACAGGCTAAAATAGTATGTTTAGTGAATTTAAAAAAATTAGTCCTAAACATAAATGGCATTGGCAGTAGTGGGAAACTGTCAGGGGAAGGGTGGTGGGATTGGCAGTTGAGGGAAACTGCTAGGGGAGGGAAGGGCATGCCTCATCATCAAGGGTAGCTGCATAATCAATGTTTATATACCTAACCCTGAATTGTATCCCACATCTATATAATAAAAATTGAAAAATAAATAAGTAAATATAAAATTAAGCAAAAAACCCCATAAATGGCAGTATGCAGGCAAAATAATTAAATAATTGTGTTTAGTTATGCTTTAGTTCCATCTACTTGGAAGGCTGAAGTGGAAGGATTGCCAGAGCCCAACAAGTCGAGTCTGTGGTGGCCGGGAGCATGCCACTGCACTCCAGTCTGGGTGACAGAGTACGACTTCAACTCAAAAAAAGAAAGAAAATAGGCAAAGGGAAAAACAGTAGCATTCACATTTTCATTCACTTATTCACCTCTCATTCAATTTTAAATCTCTCTCTGATAAATTTCCTGCTTATTATATGTATATCTATGTGTTTGGTGATGTTATGGATTGAATTATGTCCCCCCAAGATTTTGGGTTGAAATCCTCACCCTCAGTACCTCAGAATGAGACCTTATTTGAAAATCCTTACAGATATAATGTGAAATTAAGATGAGGTCTTACTGGAGTAGGAAGGCCCCTTAATCAAATATAATTGGTGTCCTGGGATAGGGGCTCATCCTACTCCAGGCAAGAGGCCTTCCTTAGCACCCTCCTGACACCTGCATTTTAAATTTCTGCTCTCCAGAACTGTGAGACAATACATTTCTTTTGTTTCAAGCCACTTAGTTTGTGGTGTTTTGTTATGGCATCCCTAGCAAACAAATACAGGTGGGAATTGCATTATAAAAAGCTATTCATCAGCCGGCCTGTAATCCCGTGCCTTTGGGAGGCTGAGATGAGTGGATTGCCTGAGCCTGCAGGTTTGAGACCCACCTGGGCAGGCAAGACCTCATCTCTACAATAAAATCAAAAAAATTAGCTGGGCGTGGTAACGTGCACCTGTAATTCTTGCTACTCAGAAGGTTGAGGCGGAAGGATCGCCGGAGCCCAGCAGGTAGAGGCTGCAGTGGCCGGGAGCGGCCACTGCACTCCAGTCTGGGAGACAGAGTGAGACTCCAACTCAAAAAAAAAAAAATAAAAATAAAGCTATTCATCCTTTCAGGGAGCTATGAATATGCAATATAATTAAAATAAACAATCAGCATGGGTAAAGAGCTTAATAGAGAGATGAAGAGGAAGTTCTGCGAAATTTCAGAGGAAGAAATGCATACCCAGAAGTCACTTTGACCTCCAGAGATTCCAAAACAGGTAGATGGAATATTATTGGCAGTGATTGTTCTGGTATTAGAAATAGATTGGCTTCTTGTAAGACATGAACTCGCTTCTATTTTCTGGACTTTTGTTTCATTGCTATTTGTTAGAGCCAAATTTGTAGGCTACCTATAATATGCCTATTGGCTTTTGCAATGCTCATTTTTATATTTCCTACTTCTCTTAATGTTTCTGCCCTGTCATTTTTCACCCCCCTCTCCTTTTGTTATCCAGTTTCAAATTCTCGGTACCTTGATGATTTTTATACATCTTTAAAAGCCACCCTGAAGTTCAACCCAAGATAGACTGTCAGTTTTGGAAACATACTCAAAAACTAGGAAAAAAATGAAATTGGAGTGAAATACGCACGGCTACAAGTTGCAGAGCAAGATGAGTGACTTTTTTGTGATACTAGGCTTCCAGGGGAAAGCCTAGCTGAGTCTCCCAGTTCAAGGACAGTGAAAGTGTAGCACTGAGATGATGTTTCTCTTTCCATGTCCGTGATAGGCTACTGATCATATCTTCTCTCTTAGTTCATTGGAAACTTTAGGCTTCTTTTGAACATAGGAGTACAATCAACCAGTGCCAATAGACCCCCAGCTTCCATACAAAACAAAATTTCATTTTCATCTATTCTGAGATTAAAGAAGGAAAGACAGAATATAGAGCAGAATATGTAGGGTTAAGTTGAAAAGAAATCCATTTACCTGACAAATTATGACTGCAAATTAATGGGGGGAAAAGCTAAAGTGGACAATTGGAAACATGCATATGTCCCCTAAAAATTTTATTTATTTATTTACTTATGAGTCAGAGTCTCATTCTGTCGCACAGGTGGTATGCTCGCGGCCACCCCAGCGTCAACTTGCTGGTCTCCAGAGATCTTTCTGCCTCAGCCTTCCAAGGAGTCAGAATGACAGGTGTGCTCTACCACGCCTGGCTCTATTTATTTATTTATTGTAAAGTCGAGGTCTTGCCAAGTCGCTTGAGTTGTTCTCGAACACGCAGGCTCAGGTAGTCCACTCGCTTCGGCCTCCCAAAGTGCTGAGATGACAGGCTGAGCCACCAAACCCGGCCTAAAATTTATTTTAACCAGAAACATATGCATGTATATTTTTAAATCTTTTGATGTCTGACCAGGACTTTCATTTTTCACTGATTGGAAATCAAAATCATCATTTTGGCATAAACCACACCAGTAAGGCAACTTGTCAGATTTCCAGTTTGAACATGTTTAAAATAGAATAAGACCTTAACTATATTTAGAAAACATACTGAGTGAATATTTCTGTATATTCATGACTTTTCTTCGCAGTCTTTTAATGTTGATAGCCGATAGCAGTTTTTAAAACCTAAATCCTATTTATCAAATCTTTCTATATTACTCAATAGCTTTCATAGAAACAACCATTTTTTTCTCACTCATATTGATTTACATAATAAATTACTTTGTGTAATGAGATTGACACGTCCAACTTGTAGAAACAGATTGGGAGCCAGTGCTATTGATCTACTGGTAAAAGAATAAGTAATTAAAATGCCAACATAAAGTCAAACAGCTGTGAGAGTTAAGTATTTTCCGGTTATCAGGCATTATTGAGAGAATGGATGGTATCAATTAATCTGAAGAGTTGAATTGGTAAAAATTTATTAAAATATTTTCTGCTACTATTTGAAAAGGTCAGTTATTCAAGAAGAGGAAATTGAGCAGAAGTGGACATATCCTATACTCAATTGAAAATATGAATTAAGCTCATACTATGTTCTACAGATTGGAGTTATGGTGGGGAAGGAAAGAAACAATATCAATTCTCAAGGAATTTATAATTGTAAAACAGAGATCTACAATCAAGTTGTGATGAAGACCAGGAAGAAAAGAAAACCAAGATAGAAACAGAGAAAATGAGTATTGTTTTTGGCTATTAATGAGGACCTCTCTGCTAAGGTGAGATTGAAGCAGAGACATGCATAACATAATGGGAAAGTCCATTAGGCTATTTGGAGGATGATAATTTCAGGCACAGATGGTTATTGGCATAATCAAGGACAAAGAGACCATTGGATGGAGGGGATTAGCAAAGTGAGGATGGGACAGAAGATGGAAGAAGCAGTGAAAGCAGAGGCTGAGAATTAGGGTAGAAGATGCAAGTCATGTGAGGTTTTGTGGGAAGATGGAAATTCCTTGGAAGGGTTTTAGCAGAGTAACAAAATGATCTACTTATATTGAAAAGAATCTGGGGATGGGAGCTAACATCCCATCCCCAGAATTTGTATTTAGAAATTTGTATTTAGAAGTTGGACAATGTTTGACCCGGATCCACGGAGCCAGTTTTCTCTCCACTCAGCTCATAGGCATCTTTAAGCCTTCCTGCTTCTCTACTAGGATTCTTCAAACTTGCCTTAATTCTGATGAGTCCTGTCAAATTAGAGAGCCTTCTCAACCTCCCCAGTTGTTGATAATATCAACCTAAAATTAATTTCTGATATATCTTTATCTGGCATTGGCCATGTTCCCTCAGCCCTGTAGCCCTATTTTCTTCAGTCCACTTCTGGTGTTATGAACAGGTCTGAACTACCCTCATCTCAGGCCCCTAACCCATATTCCACTTTCAGACCTATTTTGCCCTAATACATTTTCCACTTAGTTGCCATAGTGAAACTTCAAACGTGTAAATGAGTTTTCTAAAATGAATTCCGTTTGCCTGCTTAAAAATCCTTCCTTTTTTACCATTAGAAAGACTCAAATCTTCATGTGATCTACAATGGTCCCTTGTGATCTTGCTCCCACCGACTCACCTACCTCTCAAGCTTCATAGTTCACCACCCTTTTCTTCTTGTTCACTGTGTAACTATTACTATTTTATTAAACATCCTTTCAGAGTTAGGCCAGTTCACATTGGCATGGAATACCCAATTCTGTCTTGTCTCCCCATTCTTTCTAACTCTTTCTTATTCTCTAAATCTCAGTAGTATTTTTACAAGACTCTACTGACTCGAAAGTGGACTGAAATTGTGTGTCATCATAGCATATAGATTGACCCTCTGGACTATAAAGCCCCATGAAGACAGAGGCTGTGTTTTTCATGTGCTCCAGGAATTTGTTGGTGTCTGGCATGTGATAGTGTTTTATACATATGGGATTGAATTAAATAAATGAATGAGTTGTCTCTTTCATCCTGTCAGCAGTGTTTATTGATAATTTTTTTTGAGTTGCAGTTCACTGATATTGGGTGGTTTGTATACCAGATGCCCAGTCAGGGCTTAATACCGACAAATACTGTACCATCCACTCCACAATGTCTTTTCTAGTCATGCCTGTTGCACTTGTATATAATACATATAATTCAGTGGTATGTATTACTCACTGGATTTATTATGTGATCCAAGGTGTAAAGTTGGGAAGGGTTATTTGGAGTAAATTGGATATTTGCTGGCATCTATTACAAAACCAGTTGTGGAAGTGCCTGTTTGTAAAAGGTGAGAATCTGGTAAGTAGACAGAAGTAGACGAGATCCGGAACTGGAACAAAGGATTTACTAGGGCAAAACTACCTCAACAAATCAACTCTTTAGCCTTGAGTAGTTTTTTTAAAAATCTGTAGTTGGGATTTCTATTTTTTATTTTATTTATTTAATTATTTACTTATTTTTATTTTAAAGATGTGGAGTACAATTCAGGTTAGGTATGCAAAAGTTGATTATGCAGGTACCTTTGTTGATGAGGTGTGCCCCTCCCTCCCGAGCAGTTTCCCTCACACACCAACCCCCCAAGCAGTATCCCACTATTGCCAATTCCTTTTCTTATAGTATTATGATAATTATTCAAGGTTCACTTATGAGTGAGGACATCTGATACTCTGTTCTTTGTTTCTGTGATAGATCACTGAGTATGATCAACTCTAAATCCATCTAAGTTGCTGCAAAGTCCATATGTTTATTCTTCTTTATGGCTGCATAATATCCCATTGTGTATATGTACTACACTTTTTTTGTCCAGTCCAGGTATCTTTTTTGTAGAACGATTTGAGTTCCTCCGGGTATATTCCCAATAGGGGAATTGCTGGGTCATATAGAAGATCAATTTCTAGTTTTTTCAGAAAGCACCACACTATCTTCCAAAGAGGTTGCACTATACTGCAGTCCCACCAGCAGTATAGAAGTGGTCCTTTTTCTCTGCATCCTCGCCACATCTGTAATTGTCTGTTTTATTAATGATGGCCATTCTTACTGGGGTAAGGTGGTGTCCCAATGTGGTTTTGATACACATTTCTCTGATGATGAGTGAGGCTGAGCACTTTTTCATGTCTGTTGGCGGCCCCTATCCTCTTCTTTTGAGAAGTGTCTATTCATGTCTTTTGCTCACTTTTTTAATGGGGCTATTTGTTTTATTCCATTTGGCACGTTTGAGTTCCCTGTAGATCCTAGATGCTAGGCCTTTGATATACAGTTGGCAAATATTTTTTCCCATTCTGTGGGCTGTCTCCTTGCTTCTTTACAGGTTCTTTTGCCTTGCAGAAGCTCGTAGTTTGATGAGGTCCCACTTGTCTATCTTATTTCTTATGGTATGGGCACTTAGGATTCTGATCAGGATTTGGTCACCAGTTTCCATTTCCATAAAGGAGTCTCCTGCATGTTCTAAGATTCTTATAGTTTGAAGTGTTAAGTTTAGGTCTTTGAACCATTTAGAGTTAAATTTTTTTTTGTGTGGTGACAGGTAGGGGTCCTGCTTCAATCTTCTGCATGTGATCAGCCAGTTTTCCCAGCACCATTTAACGAATAGGTTATCCTCTCCCCAGTAGTTGTTGGTGGAGGCTTTGTCAAAGATGAGTTGGTTGAGGAATTGAGACTTTGCTTCCAGAATCTCTGTCCTGTTCCATTGGTCTGTATACCTGCTCTTGTACTAACACCAGGTTGTTTTGATAACTGTGGCCTTATAGCAAAGTTTGAAGTCTGGAAATGTGGTACCTTCTGCTTAATTTCTTTTGCTAAGGATTGTTTTGTCTATTCGTGGTCATTTACGTTTCCATATAAATTTCTGTATTGTCATTTCCAGGTCTGAGAAGAATGATTTTGGTAACAATGTGTATTGTGTTGAATCTATAGATTGCCTTTGGTAGGATGGACATTTTAACAATACTGATTCTTCTTATCCATGAGCATGGAATAGTTTCCATTTGTTTGTGTCTTCTTGGATTTCTTTGAGCAGTGTTTTGTAGTTCTCTTTGTAAATGTCTTTCAATTACCTGGTTAAGAAGATGCCGAGGTATTTCATTTCTTTGTGTGGATATTGTTAATGAGATTGTGCTTTTCATTTGGGTCTATGCTTGTTGGTGGGGTATGGGAATGCAACTTACTTTTGCACATTTATTTTATACTATGAGACTTTGCCAAAGTCCTTTATCAGTGCCAGCAGTTTTTTCACAGATTCTCTTGGATTTTCAAGGTATAGGATCATATTAGCAAAGAGGGATAACTTGACTGCCTCTTTTCCCATTTGGATATGCCTTATTTCTTTCTCTTTTCTAATTGTCTTATCCAGAACTTCCAACACACGAGAGGTGAGAGTGGGCAGCCTTGTCTTGTTCCAGTTTTCAGGGGAAATCTTTCCAGTTTCTGTCCATTTAGAAATATATTAGTTGTAGGTTTATCATAAATGGCACTTTTTTGAGGTATGTTCCTTCTATACCTAGGTGTTTGAGGGTTATTTATTTATTTATTTTTGAGTTGGAGTCTCTGTCACCCAGACTGGAGTGCAGTGGCCGCTCCCGGCCACTGCAGCCTTGACCTGCAGGGCCCTGGCTATCTTTCTGCCTCAGGCTTCCAAGTAGCTGGAAGTACAGGCACGCGCTACCGCGCCCGGCTGATATTTTGAATTATTGTAGAGATGAGGTCTCGCCAAGTTGCCCAGACGGGTCTCGAACCCGTGGGCTCAGGCAATCCAACTCACCTCAGCCTCGCAAAGCGCAGGAATTCAGGCTGAGCCACCAAGCCTGGCTGAGGGATTTGATCAAGAAGGGATGCTGGATTTTATAAAAAAAATTCTTCAGCATCTAATGATGTAATCATGTGGTTCTTATTTTTACATCTGTTGATGTATTTAATTACATTTATGGTCTTGTGAATGTTGAACCAGCCCTCCATCCTGGGGATGAAACCTACTTGGTATTGGTGGATAATTTTTGAGATGTGTTTTGCTGGAATCTTGTTGAGGATTTTTGCGTTCATTCGGGATATTGGCCTTTAGTTCTCTTTTTTTGTTGGCTCTATACCCGGTTTGGCTATCAGTGTGATGCTAGCTTCGTAAAATGATTTGGGGAGAATTCCATCATTCAATTGCCTGGAATACTTTCAATAGGACTTGTATCATCTCTCCTTGAATGTTTTGTAGAATTCTGTTGGAAAGCCTTCCAATCCAGGACTTTTTTGGTAGGTAGTTTTCATATGACAGAGTCAGTTTTCTGGGTTGTTATTCGTCTATTAAGTGTCTCAATGTCTTCTTGCTTCATCCTGGGTAGTCTGTGTGATGTCAGAAAGTACTCCATTTCATTTAAGTTATGAAGTTTATTTCCATATAGGTGTACATAGTAATCTTTGATAATCTTTGGTATTTCTTCGGTGTCAATTTTGATTTGATCCTTTGAATTTCTGATTGTTCATTTGAGTTTTTTCTCTCTTTTTCTTGGTCATTCTAGCTAGGGGGTCCATCAATCGTTAATTCATTCAAAGAACCAGCTTTTTGTTTTGTTAGCGTTTTCTATGATATTTTTGTCTTCTACATCCCGTATGTGGGTTCTTATTTTTTAAATTCTTCTGCTAAAGTTAGGGTTTTGGGGGTTTTCTCTATTCCGCTCCCTTAGGTGATTTGTTAGGCTCTCTACTTGTGATCTTTCCATTTTCTTGATGTGTACTCATAGAGATATAAATTCCTTTCCAAGAACTAAACAGTTCCATGGCATCCCAAAGGTTTTTGTAAGAGTTTCTTCATTTTCATTTGCTTCCAGGAATCTTTTAATTTCTGCTTTGATTTCAGTGTTGACCCAGTAGTTGTTCAGCATCATGCTTTTTAGTGTCCATATCTTTCTGAACTTTGGGAAAATTTATTTTTATTCTACTATGGTCTGCATGGCAATATGGAATTTGTATATGCTTGATTTATGGCCAAACATATGATTGACCTTGGAGTGTGTTCTGCTTGGTGATGTGTAGGATGTATTTTCTGTGGTTGTTGGGTGGAATAATATGTAGGTATCTATTAAGTTCATTTGGTCAAGTGTCAAAGTTAGGTTCTGGATCTCCTTGTTGATTTTTTTGCCATGATGATCTATCTAGCACTGTCAGTGGGGTATTCAAGTCCCCTGCTATAATAGTGTTAGAGTCAGTATCTTTCTTCAGTTTACTTAGCAGTTGCTTTATAAATGCTGGTGTTCCTGTGTTTGGTGCATATGCTTAGGATGGATATTTCTTATTGATGGCTTGAACTGTTTATCATTAAGTAGTATCCTTTTGTATCTTTTTAAGTTTTTGATAGCTTAAAGGTTTTTTTCTGATATTGATTGTGACTCCTGCCTTCTTTTGTGACTAATTTGCTTGGAAACTCATTTTCCATCCTTTGAGTCTGTGTGTGTCCCTTGTGGTGATATGAATTTCCTGGATGCAGCAAATCATTAGGTCATGGCTTCTTATCCAGTTTGCCATTCTGTGTTTTTTCAGTGCTGCTTTTAGTCCATTCACATTCAGGCTGATTATTGAAATGGGATTGTTTATCTCTGTTATGAGGGTCTTATGATGTTTTTTCTTTGTTTGTTTGTTTTCTTTTGACTTTGGGGTTGATGTATATGTGTGTTTTCAAGTTTCTTGTTGCACTATATACTCTGTTGATTCTGTGCTTTGCTGTTCTCTTGGGAAGTGTGTGGTCATTTTTTTCTTTCTTCTATGCTTAATACCTTTTGTCACCTGTAGAGCTGTTCTGGAAGCTGCATAATCTCTTAGAGATTGGATGTCTGAGAAGGATTTTATTTCTCCATTACTGATGAAGCTGTGCTTGGCTGGGTAGGAAATTCTTGATTGAAATTGTTTATCTTTAGTCCCTTCGAGTGTTTCTGCCAATAGGTCTGCTTGCTATTCTGATTGATTTTCCCTGGTAGATAGTCTGACATTTCTCTCTTGATGTTTTTAGGACTTTTTTCTTTTGTAACTACTTTGTGTAGGCAAATTACTACGTGTTTAGGAGTTGGTCTTCTCATCTGATGTCTTGTGGTGTTCTCTGTATCTCTTGTCTTGTCTGGTCACATCTCTGGTGAGGGGGAAAGTTTTCTTGGATTACCTCCTGGAATACTTGCTCCAAGTTGTTCTCCATTTCCCTTTCTTCTTCTGTGATACCACTCAGGGGTAGGTTCAGCCTCTTGATACAATTGCACATCTCTTTCAGCCTTTTTGCTCTCTGAGTCTTCTGTCTATGCTTTTCACAGATCAGGTTAAGTCCATGCTCTGGTCTTCAAGTTCTGAGATTCTTTCTTCATGCTTTCCATGTTTGTCATCCTATTTATTTCCTGGATGGAATTTTTTTATTGTCAAAATCTCTGATACAAGTTCTTTTAGTGTTGCATCTTGTCTTTCTTGAGTCTTATTCGCTCTTTCCATCCATTCCCTAATCCCTGTTGTATTCTGGGACCAGTCACTGGTGTCTCCCAATGTTTGGAATCCAAGGTCTGATTTTCAAGAGTTTTCTTTTTGTTACTCTAGAAATTGCCTGTGGTCTTCCTTTGGTTTTTCCTCATTTGTGACAGGTCTCTTGTTTTTCTCTTTAGTTCTGTTAGTGGGAGAGGCTTTCCCTTCTGATGTTTTCTCAACCCTCTATTCCTCCCTGATCTGGGCTCTGGATTTATTATCTTTTGTACTAGGACTCTGAATTGAAAGTTTTGCTATCTCTTGTACTTTTTGAGAGTTGAATAAGATAGGGGATGGGGCACTAGGATTCAGAAACTACTTGCAAATTACAATGTTCGCTGATTGTGGTAAGTGTTCCCTTAAACCCACTCCCTACCACCACACCACTCTGTATGACAATGCAAAGCAGAAATCAACACAAAAAAACAAATGAACACACACACACACACACACACACACACACACAGACATACACACATACCCCTAAACAACTGGAATAACAAGTGAAACAAAACAAACAACAGAAAGACCAGGGGAGAAAAAGGAACTCAAATTAAACCCTCATATATATATTGACACACATGTTAAAAGTATAAAAAATAAAAAACCCCAGAAAAACCAAACAGCAAAAACAAACAATAACAAAGTTGAAAGATAAACACTTAATCATTCACA
This sequence comes from Carlito syrichta, assembly GCF_000164805.1. Taxonomy (NCBI): domain Eukaryota; kingdom Metazoa; phylum Chordata; class Mammalia; order Primates; family Tarsiidae; genus Carlito; species Carlito syrichta. Next base: position 275,531 of record NW_007081611.1, read on the forward strand.
TACACACATAAACAGAAATAAACAGAAACGACAAACAAAAGAAGAATGAAACAGAAAAGGAATAGAAAAAAAGAAAAAAATTGGGTGGATGCAGCTCAAACCCTCACACACCCATTCATACAGAAAAGAAAATATTTTTTAAAATAGAAGAACAAACAAACAGGCAAAAAAAATTTTTTTTAATTAAAAATTAAAAATAAAAAAAATAATCTGCCCTCCGCAGAACTTCTGCCTCTTTCATTCTTTCTCCTGTGTCCAGAAAAGAGAAGGAGGAGGGGCAGTGGAGGTTGGTGGGGCTGCAGTCTTCCCCTCCCACTCTCGTATGGTCAGGGAGATCTCCTCCAGTGGGGAGGTGAGATATGTACTCATAGGGGTTCCCCAGCCAGGCCTATCCTGTAATGGAGTTCTCCTATTGCAAATGACGTGCAGGCTCTGCTTGGATTTGTCTCTCTCAGTCGTGGCCCAGCTGTGTGAGTCTGACATGCAGAAGATTGCTGGGGAAGAGGGGGTTTGGGTCAGTCCTGAACTCACTACTGATCTCTTTGGAGTTCTTCCTTGTCCTTTTCTGGCCACACCCTTTGTCTCCAGCTGGATCAGGGTAGGGGATGGGGCACCTGAGACTCAGCACTCATCAGGTCCCTCTGAAGTTTGTGCTTTCAGGATTTTCTTTCTGGGTCATGATCAACCCCTGAATAGTTGATCCACCAGTCACAGATATCAGGTCTGTTGCTCCATGGTGAGCAAGTTGGAGCACTTTCCTGCCCTGCATTCAAGATGGTGGTGGGGTGCCTCTCCTGTCCTCTTTGATGAGACTCTGCCTCTGGGCTCCCTCTTCTGCCCCTGCTGCCAGTGCATGGCCAAGCACTAAAGTAGGGAGTCAAATCTGGAGCTGGCAGTCTCTCCTGCTGTAGTGGTGAGGCAGAGACTGGGGTGATAGTCTCTCCCCATCATTTCTTCACAGGAAAATTTTGTCCATTAAAAAAAATGATGCTCAGTTTCTGTGACTTGGGAAGCTAGGGACCAAGAAGAGAAGCTGCAGCACCAACTGTTGCACCAGGACCCTGGTCACTTTCCCACGAGCCCCTACTTATTCAATCTCTCCCAACATTTTCTTCCCTGGAAGGGTTTTGCTGATTTAAGAAAAATGATGCTCGGCTTCTGCACCCTGGGAATTGCTAGAGTCCAAGACAAGCAACTACAGCACCAGCCACCACACCAGGAAAACCCTGGCTGCTAGCTCCCTAGTCCTCACTCAGTCAACCATTCACATGCCCACTTGCTCACCAGTATGTACACAGCATTTTCTATACACTCACTCACACTGGAACCTGTATAGTCCGACTGGCTCAGTCACCCTCTTTCTGACCTCTGTCAGCCTTGAGTAGCTTTTAGTGGAAATAATCTACATTGTTTTATAGTGCCTTAAAGTCATTATCAATCAGTTATTCTTTCTCAGAGTGAGCTCTTCTTTCTCAAAATAGCCTATTTGTTGAGTTCTTTTAATATGTGTTATAATAGAGATTTTTTCCTTTTCCCTCCCTTTATTTGGAGGGGATGGTGGTCAGTCTCACTCTGTCATTGCCCAGGTTGGAGTGTAGTGCATGATCAAGATTCATTGCAGTCTCCACCTCATGAGCACTTGCCTTGGCTTCCTGAGTAGCTGGGGCTATAGGTGCATGCCATCATGCCTAGCTAATTTTTATTATTGTAGACACAGGCTTTCACTATGTTGCCCAGGCTCATCTCAAGCTCCTGGGCTCAAGTGATCTTCCCTCCTCAGCTTTTCAGAGTTTGGATTACAGGTGTGAGCCACCATACACAGCCTATTAGGTGTTTTATGGAATTTTGTTTCTTCAACTGCAAGATTTTTGATTCAGTACTCTTCCGGGACAATAGTGACTAATGTGGGGACTTGGAGGATTTGTAGGAGAGAATCTGAAAAGGACGGTGACTCAGCCTGTAATCCCACGCCTTTGGGAGGCTGAGGTGAGTGGATTGCCTGAGCCCGCGGGTTCAAGACCCGCCTGGGCAGCGAGACCTCATCTCCACAATAAATAAAAAAATCAGCCAGGCGTGGTAGTGCATGCCTGTAATTCCAGCTACTTGGAAGGCTGAGGCAGAAGGATAGCCGGAGCCCAGCAGGCGAGGCTGCGGTGGCCAGAAGCGGCCACTGCACTCCAGTCTGGGTGACCGAGTAAGACTCCAACTCAAAAAAAAAAAAAAAAGATTCAAACTGAACATGATTACGGTTCATATGTGTTTATTCTCATTTTATACATATATATATATATATATACTATATACTAATAATAAAATAAACATATTTGTGCCTCCCTGCTAAGAAAGGCTATTTAGAATGTACCACAAGGTCACATAGAAAGCAGTTCAGAACTGGTTGGGGCATAAAGAGACTTAATCATTTTAAGGAGGCAGAGTTTGATAAGTTCTGTAGTTTCCTTAAACACAATTTATTTTATGATTTTTTTAAACTGCAAGTAGAAATGAAAAAAGCAGCAAAGTTTCAGTTTATTACCATACCTTTCATTTCAGCAAAAAATCTAAGGCCAAGCCTAAATTTAGGGTAATATGTAAGTGATTCTAACTTGTCCCACAGTAAATCTGTGACCTCTATGTCATCCAGGCTCAGAAATATGGAATGCAGGCTGTTCCAGCTGAAATTTTAAAAGTCCTGTCTCATTGAAAGGTTGCAAAGAGGTATTTTGTTGAGTGTTCTGGTTTTTAAATGAGAGTTTACTACTCATCCTTCTTATTTTTCCTCTCATTGATTTTTTTTTAATACCAGAAATGCTCTAACTTCTGCCAGAAAATGAGTTTCTCTAAAGGACTGCAAAGCTCCTTTAGCAGCATATATAAGGCATTCAACCAAAATGTTATCACTGACCACAAAAATCATCCTTTTAATTGGGAATATGTCCATTTGCTCTTTAAAAAAACTCACCAATTGTAATGTTTCTGTGTTTCCAAATAACTAAGATTTAAAACTAGAAGAGACTTCATTTCAAGTGGTCTACTCTCTTAAGATTTAAAACTAGAAGAGACTTCATTGCAAAGTGGTCTACTGCCTTACAGGATTCTTGAATTTTATTTTTATTTATTCATTTATTTATTTAAAGTCAGAATCTCACTCCGTTGCCCAGGCTGGAGGGCAGTGTCACAGTCATAGCCACCTCAGCCCTGACCTGCTGAGCTCAGGTGAGCCTTCCACAGTCTTCCAAGTAGCTGGAACTACAAGCGCATGCCACTATGCGCGGCTAATTTTTTATTTATTGTAGAGATGAGGTCTCGCCAAGTTGCCTGGATAGGTTTTGAACCCATGGGCTCCGGAAATCCTCTCACCTCAGCCTCCCAAAGTGCTGGGATTATAGGCGTGAGCCACTGTGCTCAGAAAGCAAAGATTCTTGAATTTTATCTTATTTATTTATTTATTTATTTTTGAGTTGGAATCTTCCATGGAGCCCATGCTGGAGTGCAGTAGTAGCATGCTCATGGCTATCCCAGAGTCAACCTGCTGGGCTCAGTGATCTATCTACCTCAGCCTTCCAAGTAGCCAAAACTACAGGCATGTGCTACCATGCCTGGGTAATTTTTAAATTATTTATTATAGAAATGAGATCTGGTCAAGTTGCCCAGGCTGTTCTTGAACTTGCAGGACCAGGCAATCCACTCATGACCCCCCAAAGTGCTGGGATTACAGACTGAGCCACTGAGCCCAGCTAAGATTCTTGAATTTTAAACATAAAAAATAAGTTCTAATTGGCATGGAAACACTTTGGCTCCCAGTTTAGCGGAAACCATGACTTCTACTTTCTTAAATAATATTACCCCACATCCTTGGGTAACAGCTTCTATCGCTGACCTATTGCTCTTTTCTCTGTATTTTTCTTTCTTTCTTTTTTTTTTTTTTAGTTTTCATACAAAGTTTATTAGACAAAGAAGGGAGAAAAGAAAGAGTGACATACCAGAGCTGGCATGGGTAAAAGAAACCACCTTATGTTTTTTTTTCTTAGAGACCTCTTTTAAGTCCAGAGCTTTAAACTGCATCTCTACATATGGCTTCAAAACTTTCATCAACATCAACTACGACAGTGTTCCTGAACACATAGCTATATTTACCTAGTGGCCATTTCTCATAATAAACCTATTCATTTACTTTAATCACTCTAACAAAGTGCATTTTTAATTTCTTTGCTTTAATTTCAAATGTCAAGAATCAAAGTAAATATTGTGTTTACAAATCTTCACTTTCTTTTTTATTTTCTAATTATTCCTGATAATACTATTGAGTGCAGTTGATGAAGATGGTGACAATGGGAGAGAAAATATCCTGGAACCAGCACAAGGGCTTCAATCTGGAGTTGAATGCACAATGGAATTTCTAAGAGATATCCAACTTGGATATTGATCTGTGTCAAGAAGACATCCATTCTCTTCGTTTGACCAGGCAGTTGATAATACACTTAATGACATCACTTATATTCCTCTCTCCTTTTATTTGCTCCTACATGTCATTTGTGGTTTCAATCAGCATGACTTTTATCTTCTAGAAGATGACATTTTCAGTAAGGAAGGTCAACAACTTATCAGATAATGTTTTTAGTGGAATAAAACTTCTGATGTGTCTAAAGAAATGAAGTTCTCCCTTACTCTTATAAAATGCTTCAGAACCAGAGTTCACTGTCCCTATGATTTGTTTGTTTCCTGTTAGGTAGAAATATATCCAGCATCTAGTTCTTCACGAAACTAGACATGTTAATAGCGACTATTCTTCTAAAGGCATATTCCAATTCTATCCCTTCAAGATCAATGATGGAAGGAAAGAATATTCACTATACTTTATTATGATTTGAATTTCAAATTATGATCATTAATTTTTTGTGAATCTGACGGAACCTTTTAGGTACCAATAAGATGTAGTGGAAAAAGCAAGGTCGTGGTACTCAGCAGGTTTGACTTTAAATGCTAACTCCTTCAGGAAGCAGGGGCCCACAGTTTAGTTGCAGGATTACCACAGACAAGTCATTTAACCCAGTGAATACAAGATTTAAAAAATTATAATCATCATAATAATGTCTACTTTGTATGTTACTTAACGGTTACAGGTTATTTGTGTAAAATGACCCAAAAACAAAAGAGATTCAAATAAGAGTAGCTACAATTTCCCGAAGTCATTGGTGTGATTTCCAATCATTTTCCCAATTATTTTTTGGTGAACAATTCTTCATCTTCTTCCTGAAGCAGGTTTCTATTCTATGGTATGCATGATGTTATCCATTTTTCATTCATTTATTCATTTATCCAGCATTTACTGAGCACAGATGTGTGCTAGGAACTATTCAATGGAATTGCTGGAAAAGACCTAAATTGTCTTCTTAAATGAGCTCCAAGCAGAGAAACAAAACAAACATTTACCAAAAAAAGATAAATTCTTTATCTGACTTATCCACAGGGTTGCTATGCATTTTGGTGATAGATTTCCCCAGAGCAATTTGTCTTTTCTTCCTTCGATTATTCAGGTCTTCTATCAAAGTTCTTTTTTCCAGGCCTAATGAGATGCTTTCCATCGTTTGTCTTGATTATTCTCTTCTGGGTTCTTAAGAAATTGTTGAGAAACATAAATTTTGTTTTTCTATTAGTGTGTGCTTAGAGACAAGATCTAAGAAAGAACGACACACACCCTCTTAGCATAAGATTGGGAGCTATGCTCAGATGGAAAGAATCGTCAGATGCATTCTTTCAAAGCATCTTTAATGTGGTATAATTCACACACAATAAACTGGACAAAGTTCATGTGTACAATTTAATCATTTAAAAATATATTCACAGCCATGAAACGCTTTGAGTGATATTTTTGAAGACCTTCATCATCTTACAGGTTTACTTCTACCAAATTTCATAATCACTCCCTCCTGCCCCTTGCAGCCCCCTTTGACCCCCACCCCAGGCAACCACTGATCTGCTTCCTATCACTTAGAGATTAATTTACATTCTCTAAAATTTGATTTAAATGAAATTAATAATGTGACCTTTTTGGGGGACTTTTTCACAGCATGGTAGCTTAAGATCCACCCACTATATACATCAATACATGTAGAGATATATGTGTTTTCATGTGTCAGTAACTCATTCCTTTTAATTAATTATATTCCATTGTGTGGATATGAGACAATTTGTTTATTGATCCTGCTTCTGGTTTTTGGTGATTACAAATGAAGGTGTTATAAATATTTGTGTACATACTTTTGTATGGACAACTTTTATTTCTTTCCTATAGGTACCTACATAGGAGTGAAATAGGTAGGGAATTACAACTGTATGCTTAATTTTTAAATTACTGACACATTATTTTCCAAAGTGGTTATGTCGTTTTGCTTTTCCAGAATCAGGTTATGAGTGTTCCCTCTGTTCTACATCCTCAGTGACACTTGATATTATCAGTCTTTCATTTTAGCTGTTCTAATAGACATGTAGTGGCATTTCATATGGTTTTAACTTGCATTTCCCTAATGACTAATAATGTCAGGCATCTTTTCAAATGATGATATAAAATATATTTCTTTAAAGTGTCTTTTAAAAACTTCTGCCTACTTTTTTTTTAGATTGTATGCTTTTTGAATCACCATGTTTCCAATGTTCTTTATATAATCTGGATACAAGACTTTATCAGATATATGTTTGTAATTAATTTTCTCCCAATCTGTGGCTTGCCTCTCTGCTTTTAGAAAGGCAAAAAATATTGATTTTGATGGAGTCTAATTTATCTTTTTTTCTTTAAGGTACATGCTTTTGATATTGTATATAAGAAACTATTGCCTATCCCAAGGCCACAAAGATCTATACGTTCTTCTAGACATTTTTTAGTTTTAAAATTTACGTTTAGACCCATGGTCCATTTTGATTTAATTTTTGTGTGTGATGAAAAATATAATTGCCAGAATTCCTTATGCTGTATTCTAGGCACTATATTTTATAATAGAATAAACAAAACAAACATGGAAAATTGGGATGGTAAGAAAAATATGTGACAGAATCATCAAAGAAATACTTATAATATGCTTGACTGATGACTTATATGTTGGAGTTAATGATCTGACTAAATTCAAATATAGGGTACAATGTACCTTGATAGCAGGAGCAAGTATAATGAAAATAAATTAATGATTTTAGAGATCTTAGAAAGCAATAATAATAAAGCCTATTACGTGATGAAAATGCAATTTTGTCAACTATTAGCATACTATACATGTGTGTTCTGTTTTCTTTTTTTTATAATCAATATTTTTTATTATGATGTTGTAGGGTACAGTTAAGGGTTAGGTATACAAATATGTTTCATTCAGGTGCCCTATTGATAAGAGATGCTTCCCCATCCCCAGAGAGATATTTGTTACCGTTAATCCCATCTCCCCCCCCATAGTTTCCCACAACTGTCAGTAATTTTCTTATAATATTAGGTTGGATGTTCAAGGTCCATTATATGAGTGAGAATATGTGATACTTGGACCTTTGATTTGTGAGAGGTCACTCAGTATTATAGACTCTAGTTCCATCCAGGTGGCTGCGAAATTCATGATTTTGTTCTTTTTTATGACCGTGTAGTATTCCACCATGTATATGTACCAAATTTTTAAAATCCAGTCCTCTTTTGATGGGCAGCATCGTTGCTTCCAGGTTCTTGCTATTGTGAACAATGCTGTGATAAACATATGTGTGTAGGTATCTTTTTTATAGAGTGATTTGAGTTCTTCTGGATATATTCTCAGTAGGGGGATTGCAGGGTCGTATGGGAGGCTGATATTTAAAGCTTTTAGGAATCGCCACACTGCTTTCCACAGAGGTTGCACTAGTTTACACTCCCTCCAACAGTGTAGAAGTGTTCCCTTTTCTCCACACCCTCTCCAGCAGCTATTATTTTTTGAATTGTTGATAATTGCCATTCTGACTGAAGTTAGGTGGTATCTCAGTGTGGTTTTGATTTGCATTTTCCTGATGATTAGTGAGGTTGAACATTTCTTCATATGTCTGTTGGCTGCTCGGATGTCTTCCTTTGTGAAGTGTCTGTTCATATCTTTTGCCCATTTTATAATGGAGTTGTTTGTCTTTTTTCTTTTTAGCACGTTTGAGTTCCTTGTAGATCAAAGATGTTAAGCCTTTGTCTGACCTGGTGTTGGCAAATACTTTTTCCCAGTCTGTAGGCTGTCTTGCTGCTCTCTTGATGGTTCCTTTGGCTTTGCAGAAGCTTGTCAGTTTAATAAGGTCCCACTTGTCTATCCTCTCTCTTTCTCTCTTATGACCTGTGGGTTTTGGGTTTTGTTCAGGAATTGGAGGCCAGTTCCGATTTCCATGAGGGTATGTCCTTCATTTTCTAAGTTTCTTATGGTTTGAGGTTTTATATTTAGGTCTCTGATCCATTTGGAGTTAACCTTTGTGCATGGGGATAGAGAGGGGTCCTGTTTCAATCTTCTGCATGTGGTCAGCCAGTTTTCCCAGCACCATTTACTGAATAGGTTCTCCTCTCCCCAGTGGTGGAGGCTTTGTCGAAGATGAGTTGGTTGAGAAATTGAGGTTTTGCTTCTGGAATCTCAGTTCTATTCCATTGATCTATATGCCTATTCCTATACCAATCCCAAGCTGTTTTGATTATTGTAACTTTATAGTAAAGTTTGAAGCCTGGTAATGTGATACCAACTGCTTTGTTTTTTTGCTGAGAATTGTTCTGGCTATTCTTGGACGTTTGTGTTTCCATATGAATTCCTGTGTTTTTTTTCTAGGTCTGAGAAGAATATTGCTGGTAATTTGATGGGTATGGCATTGAATTTGTAGAATGCCTTAGGTAAGATGGACATCTTCACAATGTTGATTCTTCCAATCCATGAGCATGGGATATTTTTCCACTTGTTTGTGTCATCTTTGATTTCTTTGAGCAGTGTTTTGTAGTTTTCATTGTAAAGGTCTTTCACGTCTCTGGTTAGGAAGGTGCCATGGTATTTCATTTTTTTTGTGGCTATTGTGAATGGAATTGTGGTTTTTATTTGGGTTTCTGTTTGTTTATTATTAGCGTAAAGAAATGCAATT
>NW_007081611.1:284864-285731 GCF_000164805.1 Carlito syrichta
TATCAAAAGCTTTTTCTACATCTAATGATATAATCATGTGGTTTTTGTTTTGACATCTGTAGATGTATTTAATTACATTTATGGTTTTATGAATGTTGAAGCAGGCTTGCATCCCAGGAATGAAGCCTACTTGGTCATGATGGATGATTTTTGAGATGTGTTGTTGAATCCGGTTTGCTAGGATCTTGTTGAGAATTTTAGCATCTATGTTCATCAAAGATATTGGCCTGTAGTTCTCTTTCTTTGTTGGATCTTTATCTGGCTTGGGTATCAATGTGATGTTGGCTTCATAAAATGATTTGGGGATAGTTCCATCTTTTTCAATTGCCTGTAATATCTTCAGTAGGATTGGTATCTGCTTCTCCTTAAATATCTTGTAGAATTCTGCTGGAAAGCCATCTGGACCAGGGCTTTTTTTTGAGAGAGTTTTCTTATTACGTAGTCGATTTCCTTGATTGTTATTGGTCTATTTAGGGTCTCAATTTCTTCTTGTTCCAACCTAGGTAGGTTGTGTGATGTCAGAAAGTCCTCCATTTCCTTGAGGTTTTCAAGTTTGTTTCCATACAAGTGTACGTAGTAGTCTCCAATGATCTTTTGTATTTCTTCAGGGTCAGATATGACTTCACCTTTTGTGTTTCTGATTGTGCTTATTTGGTTTTTTTCTCATTTTTCTTGGTCAGTCTAGCTAGGGGACCATTGATCTTTTTTATCCTTTTGAAGAACCAGCTTTTTGTTTCATTGATTTTTTGTATTATCTTTTTGTCTTCTATGTCCTGGATTTGGGTTTTTATTTTGGTGATCTGGATTCTTCTGCTGAAATTACGGTTTTTGTGGTCTTGCTTTTCCAGCTTCCTTAGGTGGCTTGTG
>NW_007081611.1:286025-286354 GCF_000164805.1 Carlito syrichta
GTATTAAAGTCCCCAGTTATGATGGTGTTAGAGTCAATATCTTTCTTTAGTTTTCCTAGAAGTTACTTTATGAAAGTTGGTGCAGCTATGTTGGGTGCGTGTATGTTTAGGGTAGATATTTCCTGTTGATGGATTGAACATTTTATCATTATGTAGTGGCTGTCTTTGTCTTTTTAAATTTTTGATAGCTTAAATGGTATTTTATCTGAGATTAGAATCACGACTCCTCCTTTCTTTTGTGTTCCATTTGCTGGAAAGTTTGTTTCCCATCCTCTTACTTTGAGTCTGTGTATGTCCTTTCTAGTGAGATGAGTCTCTTGAAGGCAGTA
>NW_007081611.1:287262-329674 GCF_000164805.1 Carlito syrichta
TCAGATATCAGTTCCTTCCTAGTTTCTTCTTGTGTCTCCTCAATTCTTTTTAGTCTCTCCATTATTGTCTTGATATCAACATTTGTAGTTTGAGACCAGTCATTCTGGGGCTCTTCAGTGTTTGCATTCTGAAGTCAGTTTTCTCAGTGTCTGCTCTCCCAGGGGTCTGGGAGAGACCCATACTCTTCTTTGGGTTTTTCTTCATTTGTGTAGCTTTTTCTGTCTTTCCCACTTTCCATTCCCTTCTTTAATTCTGTTTTTGGGGGAAGGTGGGGTTGCTTTTATTTCTCTTCTGCTATATCCTGTTCTTCCTCATGAGGGTCTTCTTGCTTTGTTCACTTTTGAGGTTGTAGTGTAGGCTGAAATCTGTGCTTTTTGCAGTTTTGAGGTTTAATTGAGAGGGAACTGTGGTTCAGAGTGTATATGCTGATTCTAGCACCTACAAACAGGTGTATGAGCACACTGGAACCTATTTCCCTCTGCCTTACAATCTGTCCATTCAGCAGTATATAGTCTTGGTTCCTAGATTAAAATGGGGGTATAAAAGAGGAAAATAATGGAGGAAGGGAGAGTCAGTAGGAAGTTAGAGAGAGAGAAGAGAGAGAAGAAAAACAGACATACATACCAACTATCAGGTGAGAAAGAGACACAAGGCCAGAGGGAAGTTGAAGAAGACACGTAAGAAAGATTTCCTAAAGAATACTGATAGCTACACAGAGACAGACCAATATAAACATGAAACAGTGTAAGTCAGAAGACAAACAACAAACGTGAACCAAATAAACAGTCAAAATGATAAAATCATAAGTCACAATAAGAGATCAGACTAAAATCACTTCAGCTCTGATCTCCGGCCTCCCCCCTTTGTTTTTCCATTGCAGGCAGCTAGGTTTACTCACAGCTTGGATTTGACTGCCTGGGAGTTGCTTTTATCTGATTCAGCTTAAGGGTGGGGCTTTGTCTCCTGTTTAGCAATGTTACCTTAGGAACCAAGGTGGAGTTTGTTGATAGGTGGGCAGGGCAATGGAAATCTCTGCCTTGAGAAAGGCGGAGGCAGATTCTCTTTCATAGATCTCTTTCCCTCTGCTTGTCTGGGTCCCCAAGCTTGGGGCCACAAGCTGAGTGCCTCAGCCAGGGTGGGCCCAGAGCTCCAGAGCTCCAAAGCTCCAACAGCAGGCGGTGAGTGGCACGAGTGGCCCTGGGCCCCCCACAGGGTACTTCAACCAGGAATGGGACGGGTGTCTCTGACGGGCGGGCATCCAGAGCCTCCCCGAGTGACCAGTGGCTTGGTGACGATGAGAGATGATGTAGCTAGGGAGCTAACTGAGACCCGAGACTCCCATGCATGCAGTGGAACAGCAGCAGCAGGGGGACGCAATATCCGGACCTGCATGGGACCGAGGATCCCAGGCCTCGGACCAGCGCTTGCTGGTGGTGGGCTTGAATCGCCAGCAGGTGGTGTTATCCCTCTCTCCAGATGCTATTTATCTCAGCTGCTCACCCGTCCCTCAGGCTCTAATGGTGTGATGTGGAATGCCTGCCTTGGCAGCAGCAGAAGCAACAGTGGTGGCCGTGGCGGCTGGGCCACTGGCACAGGCGGTGCGATATGTAATGGCCGCCTCTGTGCGGTGGCTGCCTTGGAGGAGGCGGCTGCTTGGCTGCCTCGGAGGAGGCGGAGGAGGTGGCGGCTTGGCCACCTCAGAGGAGGGTGCGGCGGTGGCTCGGCTGCCTTGGAGAGGGGGGGCGGTGGTGCCTCTGCTGCTTCAGAGGGGGGGCGGTGGTGGCAGTGGCTCCAGTGCCTCAGAGGAGGCTGTGCCTGCTGCTCTGGTGTCTCACAGGGGGCCGCGCAGCTCCACTGCCACGGAGGAGGCCGCGGCCTGCCCCAGGCACTGGCGTGCGGTGTGGAATGGCTGCCGGCTGGGGCAGCAACCGCAGTCACCACAGTAGTTGCCCAGACCTTGGCGATGCCTCAGCAAAGTCTACCATTGAGCTCCATTTGAAGAGTAGGCTGCAGATGATGGGATCTGCAACCTCCGGGGAGAGAATCAGAGTCTCTTTGCGTTCTCCTCGGTGGAGAGTTTCACAAACAAAGCTGCCCCATTGCCATCTTGCCCCAGAACTCATGTTCTGTTTTCTAACTTTGTTTTCCAACATCATTGTTTAGGAACTCTAAAATATCATTTATCTTCCATGGATTCAGTTTTTCCTATAGCATGCTGAATATGATTTTTCTTCAAACTCTGTACATTGAAATATGTGGACTGGAGTCATTCTCTTCTAATAGAAATTTCTAATCATCCAAGTTCAAATCTTATTACGTGGTGGAGACTTGTCATTCTTCTCTAGGCAGAGTGAGTAGATGCTTCTCTGTCTCTGTCTCTAACGCGTTGGAGACACCTTTTACAGCATCTGTGCTTAGCTTCCCCATATCACACTCGACTGTGACCATTCTTCAGGAAAAGAGGTTCACTCTTTAAAAGCGTATGGAAAAACAAGAAGCTATTCAGGGAAGAATACAGATAGCAAGAAGATTTACAAATAATTTAATGGACTGAGGGACTTTGTAGAAAGGGTGAACGGAGGGTTATCTGAAGAACTTTATGTGTGAAAATTCAGTCAAATTACATAGATTCAGGAACTAGTGTCCGGAACACTAGATAGAGATGAGATTTTTAGGTCACTGTAAGGAGGACCTGGTTTTTAAATAGTTAAAGTTACTGGAAGTAAAATGCTCTATTTTGAGAGCTTATTCCTGTCAGCAGAAAGTGTTCAATATATTTTCTGTCACTACTTGGCAAGAATGTTACAAATGAAATCAAACCATTTGGTTAGTCTAGATGAGAATTCGTCTCTAAAAATCTGTAGTTATTTAAATTTAGAAACTTGAACTCTTTATTCAGACACTGTCCAAGACTTACAGATGTTTTATACATGTCTGTTCCCTTCCCTTTTCCTTCCTCTTACTTCTTCCTTTCCTTCCCCTCCCTTTCCCTGCTCACCTCTTCTCTCTCTCCTTCCTCCTTTTCCCCTCCCCTCCACTTCCCTTTCTTTCCTTTATATTCTCTTTCACTGTAATTATCAGACCCTAAGAACAAAAAGAATTTTAACTGCAGTTTAGCTTTTAATTGAAATTTTTTGCATTCAATTTGCATAATTTCTAATTTATTATTTCCACCAGAGAGATATCTTGGAGATTTCTATCTCCACCTTATACTTGCTCCAAACCTCCCAGTGAGGCTGGGTGTAGTGGCTCACCCCAGTGATCCCAGCACTTTGAAAGACTGAGGTGAGAGGATTGCCTGAGTCCACGGGTTCAACCAGCTTGGAAGACTTGGTGAGACACCTCTACAATAAAACAACAGCAACAACAAAACTTCCATTGATTACCTTTTACCTGAAGAGTCATGGTCAATGACGGAATATTGTAGACGTATTAATTGCTTCTGCTTTGTGCTGTCTCCCTCATCTCGTCCAGTCCTCACAGTGATCTTACAAGGTTGACAAGAAACTGGTAAAGATGGGACTCAATCCTGGTTGGACTCCAAAATCAAACTACTAAAACATGACATTTTACATTGTCTTGAAACACTTTATTCTGGCTCTTTTTATTTTGTTCAACTTGTTTGCCCACCCCTATTTTCCACTGGTTGTTGCCCTTACACAATCTTATTTTAGATGAGTCAATCTAATCACTACCCCTGAAAACTCTTTATAGAGTCTTCATATAATAGGGCAACTCTTAGATTTTCTGAACTTCAATTTCCCTTCTGTAAAATGAATATAATAATACTCCTTTCTTCATAGGGCTGTTGGGAGAATTAGATGAAAAATCTTGTATAAAGCCTTCATATAGTCCAAGAACACAGTAAGTTTTCAGTAAATATTAGTTATCATCCTTACCGCCATTACAGTTACCACAGGATCCAAACGAAATTGGAATAAATACATTTTAGAAATATATAATAAAGAGCACCATGCAAATTAACATTTGAATCTGCTAGTTGCTCAGGAATACATTGTAAGCCCACTGTGTGGGAAATTCCTCAATGCAAATCTGCTATTTCTTGTCTAGGTGCCTTCCAGGAAAAAAACTTTTAAGCGGCATTTATTAAAATTAGTTCACATTAAAATATCATCCTAATATGAGTATTGATTAAAGTAGTATTATCTAAACTAGCAGTAGATTTATAATGTTTTGTATATATTTTAGCTAAAAACTCAGTACAAAGATAATTTGGCATGCCTGTCATTTAGTTCTGTTATATTAAGACAAAATTGGTGAATCTTAATATTATAAAAAATAAATAACAAAAATACCTAGAAAAACAATAAAAATGTTTAGTAAACACATATGTTTAATTAAAGAATATGAACAATTTATCTTCTTTATTTTCAATAATATTTTAAAATAGATTTATTTTAATAAATATATTTATTTAATATATAGGCTTTGGGGTAAAATGAAAGAGAAAAATAGTAACATTTGTATATGCTTTATATTCTTGAATTCTTATATTTTTGTATTTTCTCCATTATGAAATTTAAAACAAAAAGCATTAACATACAAATAGCAGGAAACAAAGATTTATCAAGTAGTTACAAAATGCAATGGAGCAAGATGCTCAGATAAAATTGTCTGAAGAGTGAAGTGGGAAAAATCAAAAGCAGAAAGATTCAGGCCTTAGAAAGTGCAATCAGAAGACTGTCAGATTTCACTATCTCAATGCAGGTTGTGGATTGATGGATGCTGCTAATAATATATCAATGGAAATGTCTATGGCAATGCTGGATAGATATGTTTTTATCGGTTTGAGAGAAGATGTCTGTAAAGATTGATATAAATATTTTGCAGTTCACTCTCATTGTTCGTAAGGGCTTTGGATCATCAATTACAGGACCTAAGCTTTATTTCCTTTGCACTTTTACTTGAAAATGGTATGTGAATGTAATTTCACTGCTCTTTTCACTCTATTCCTGATGCTTATTTCAGATAGTTTTGGTTGTTGGGTGACTGTAAACACATTGAATATGTGTGCTCGTGCACATGTATGTGACACATTCATATACATGTGCACATGCCTTTGGGTTCTTTTCCTGTTTTTATTGGAGTTATGTCCTGCAAGTTTTTGTTTTCATCCAGTGACTGAATAGCTTTTGGCCAGATACATGGAAAAATATATTATTAGCAAAAACAAATAGACTATTAAGTCATTTATGTTCTACATGGTAGAAAAGACCATTCATAATACCCATGTGTCATATAATACCAAAAATATAATATACTCACCTGAAAACTGGGAAAGAAAAGAAAATACTTTCAAGTTTATTTAAGAAAAAAACTCAGATTCATAAAGAAAAAAGCTTTCCAAACTGGAGGAAGTCTTTATTTAAAGCAATACTTGATATTGTTAAAATTGTTTAGCAATCTCAGTATACATGCATAAAATTTCATGAATTTATACATCTACCTTTGGTGGGCAGACTCAATTCTAAGAAACATTTATCAAGTTAAGCTATTTCCATTTGTGCCGACAGTAAAATCTTTCTGTGAGAACTCTTGAATGGATACAATGAGCTACTTTTTTACTCTTTATAACTAAGTGATGTGCACATAACATATTTTAGATAAAAAATGTTCTTGAGTTTGATGAATGAAAATATAGAAAGTAGATTTCTATTCAAACTGATTTTCTAATATAACAGTGTATTTTCCTCCGTGTTCTGTTGCAGGTGTAATTTTTCTATATCTATTTATTTTCCAGTGAAAAATACTTCATCTAAAACAAATGCTGATTAGAAGAAGGGATAAATATTTTGATACTCAATAAATTGGCTTACATATTACAGCAAAAGTTAAAAATAACAGAGGCTAAGTTACATTTAAAAATATTAGAGGCCGGGCTCGGTGGCTCAGCCTGTAATCCCAGCACTTTGGGAGGCCAAGGCGAGAAGATTGCCTGGGCCCACGGGTTCATGACCCACCTGAGCGACTTGGCGAGACCTCATCTCTTCAATAAATTAAAAAAAAAAATAGTAGGGCGTGGTAGTGCGTGCCTGTAGTTCTGGCTAGTAGTAAGGCTGAGGCTGAACAATCACAGGAGCCCAGCATGTTGAGGCAGCGGTGCCTGGGAGCGTGCCACTGCACTCCAGTATGGGTGACAGAGTGCGACTCCAACAACAACAAAAAATATTTGAAATTTTCTCAAGTAATCTGTAAAGTTTTAATTCATTCTCTGGTGGGTCTAGTAAGGGGTACTAGATAATTATGAAAATATTCTCCAAGTGAAATTAAAATTAGCATGAATCAAACTTTGGTTTATCTCACTGTACAATTTAATTCCAGCTTTACCAAATTAAGTCTAAAGCATTCAATGTAAAAACAACAACAGCAAAAAACAGATTACAGTAAAGTTGTCCCAAATGATAAAAGAATGCATGAAAGACAAACTGGACTAAATTTAAAAATCAATAGCTTTTTAAATAGTCTGAAACAAGTTAATTTGCAAAATTTGAGGGCCTTTAACTCATTTTAACCACAGACATTGGCCTAGACTGTTTATGTTTTGGTTACTAAGCTGAGACCTGTTCATTTGAGAGGTAATAAAAGTATGAATTTTAAAAATAAAACATTAGTCATCATGCTTACAAAGGCAGTAATAGCATGTCAAATCTCTACCTACTCAAAGTAAGCACAAGACTTAAAACGCAGCATTTAAACCATATCTTTTCCTTTTAGCTTAATAACTGTTACAATTTTTTTGTAGTTCAGTTTTGCTGGTAACATATTCACTTAGCTTTTACTTTTCCAGAAAAAAATTAATTATTATTTTACTTTAATCCAGAAAGGGTATTTTTGCTGGAAAAAATTCTGGGTTGGCAATTATTTTTTTTCTTGTTTGGTACAATATTTTTCCAAAGTCTTGTAGCTTGACTAGTTTCTCATGGGATGTTTGTAATCCTTATTATTTTTGTTCCACTGAACACAATGCAACTTTTTCTCTGGCTGTTTTCCAAATTTTCTCTGTATCACAGTTTTTTAGCAATTTGAGTATGATATGCTTTAGTGTGCTTGGTTATATTTTGTGAATCTTTCAGTTTACTGTTTTCACCAAACTAGGTAAGGTTTTAGGCAGTATTTTTTGTGTGTGAATTCTTCCCTACTTCCCTACTTTTTTGAGACTATATTCATTAGAATACTTGATATTGTCATGTAGATCATTACAGCTTTTTAAGTCTTTTATTCGCCGTGCTTCATTTTGAATTGCTTCTATTGCTTTATCTTCAAGTTTACTGATATTTTGTTTCTCCAGTGTCTACGTTTCTGCAGCAAAATATTCATTTGAGGAAATTTCTCGTCTCTAAAATAATTGAATTTTTATCATTTTTATTTTCATTATTTCCACACTTTTGCTCAATTCTTTCCCTTCCTTTTTTCCTTTCTGAGACTGGTTCTCATTCTGTGACCTAGGCTGGAGTGCAGTGGTGAGATCATAGCTCACTGCAACCTTGAACTCCTGGGATCATGTGATCCTCCCACCTCAGCTTCCTGAGTAACTGGGACTACAGGCACACCACCACACCAACTGATTTATTATTATTATTTTTTTTATAGAGACTTACTATGTTACTCAGACTGGTCTCAAACTCCTGGCCTCAAGTGGTCCTCTTGCATTCCAAAGAATTGGGATTCTTCAGGTGTAAGCCACAGCACTTGGCCAAATCCTCCTTATTTATAATAACCATTTGAGGGTTTCTGTTTGTTGATTCCATTATCTCTTTCATTACTGGCTCTGTCTCTGTAGACTATCTATCCTCTGATAGGTTATATTTTCAGCTTCTTCATACATTTTGAGAGATTTGTTATTGGATTCTGGATGTTATAATTATATTGTGCCAGAATTTGCCATTCTTAAAGATTATTGTTACTTGCAGGTAAAATTAATTATTTTGAGGCTTTTCGTAAAGCTTTGTTAGGACAGGTTTAGAGTGGCCATTTCCTGAGTAGCCCCTGAGGACATGCAGCAGTCCAAGAAAATATTTTTATATAGTTCTTGTTTATATAAATAAATGGCTCAAATATGTATTACAGAATTCATGGGTACATGTTAAATATAGTGTTTATCAGTAACTATTTAGAATAATGTCTAGAGGAGAGGTTCTTATGTATTGCAATTTTACAAGCAGGGAATGTAAAGGACCTTTTATGTGTAGAGGGACCATCTTATTCTTTTCAGCTTTAAGAACCATTTCCTCATTTTCTTTATTTTCAACAATGCCATTCCTGGTTAATTTCCTCTCTCCCATCATGAGTAAAAGATAACCCTGCTAGAGTTACTCATGATGTCATAGTTCTTGGGAATCTTTTTATATTAAAACAATATAGATTGTCTCTGAAGTTTTGTCATAACTTTTATTTAATACAAAATCATTTAATACATGACAAGTCATGAATCAAGAGTGAAGTTTATCATCCAATGTGTCATCTATGAATCCAGCTTCCAAACACTTTCTTAAAAGTTTTTACTCTTCTTTTCTGAGGATGACCACAAATTTGTCTTGCCCAGAGTACACAGAAAAATGGAAATAACTTTTCTGGTTATGTCAAATTTGCCATTCAGAATAATATAGCATACATGTAGAATAGCACTACTTTTAATTATTTCTTCTCTTCAAACACTTTAGGCTGAGATCACTATATTCCTAAAATGTAAACTTTTGCAACATGAGAGCACTCTTGACTTTCATGTATTTTCATCTACAGGGAAAAATGGATGAGGGGTTGTGGGTGGAGTGATAATAGCAGAGCAATTTGTTCAAGGAATGACTGCTTTCTGTCTGGCACAACATAAGACCAACACAGGAAAGTTCAATGCCACCATAGGGATTGTATGCAGGAGAGGACATCAATCAGAAGAGTCTACTGGTGTTGCAGAACTATGGTGTGGGAACTTTTGGAGGACATGGGCATGATCACCTTCGAGGACTACCTGACCCACAATCTTTGAGATATCACTAAGTGACAGCCATGGGTGTCTAAAATGATTGCAGAGTAAATAGTATGGTAAAAATATACCTGTTTTCACACCTCAGACAATAAAGACTACAGGTGGTAGAAAATGATCAGAAGAAGCCCGGTGGACTATATAAGCTTTTCAAGTCCCAGGGTCAGTGGTAGACTTCCATCTGCCTAGAGACTATTGAATTTATTCTTTGTCCAACATATGTGAGAGACACAACAAATCAGCAAATGTGTACCGTGTTGGCCATCTCATCTCACACAAAACTGTAAGACATGCTATCCAGTCATCAGGTGGGGGACGCTTGCCAATTCTTCTTCATGGAAACATGCACCTTTAGACAAAATGTAAAGTGTATTAGAACTTCTTGGGATATCTAGGGGCCCCAATGCATGGGAAAGTTTTGAGAGACTTGAAGGAAGAAAGAGGGACTGGGCTTATGTAAATTCTCACTGGAGCCCAAGGGTATGTGACACTTGTCACTGTCAGACTCTGGCGTTCCAAGGCAATGGAGGTAGGCTCCTTTGAGAAGGAAATGTCTGAAGGTCTCCTGTGATATGGGGCCAGGACCAGGACCCCCTTGACAATTTATATCGATCTAAGGACAGCTCTAACTTTCTTTTAGAATAGAATTTTTAACCTCACCACTGTTAATATATCTGAATAATTTTTTGCTGAGGAGAACCGTCTTGTGCATTGCAGGGTATTTATCAACATCCCTGGTCCCTTCTCAGTGAATGCTAGTAGTATCCCTCCTCCCATCCTTCCAAATGTGAAAACCAAAAATGTATTCAGACATTACCAAAGATTTTGGGGAGAAATATAATTATCCCTGCTGATAACCACTGTTTTACTGTTTGTTTAGTTCCACTGGTAATGTATGATCCTTCCTCTGTGTCTACTGAATCCTCTATTAAAAGAGTTCTCTCCTTTTTACTATCCAGACTTTACTGTCCTCTATTTTTATATGAGCTCCGGAAATTGCTTTTCTAAATGTTCCCTGGAATTTTTTTTCATTTAACCTTGTAGAGTTTCATCCTATGCATTTGTGTCATAATATTTAGCAGCAAATTCAAGGAAGGCACTATGCAGATATCTAGAGCTCTTTCCTGCTGCAGTTTCCTTTTCTCTGTTAAGTTGTCCTGAAATTTTTACCCATCCCATGCAATTGCTTATCTAGGTTTCTTTGTTTTTGCCATAATTTGAAGAATGTCTTATGATATCTCTTCCTGTGATATACCAGAAAGGGAACTCTAGGCAGAAAATCAGGACAGATGTAGGACACATCTCTCTCTGTCGTGGGTCACAGGGAGGACCTTCTTGCTGACTGAGACTTGAAAATAGTTGTTCCATATGTTTTGTCCAATATACTAGCTGTTTATGTCAGGATTGTAAGTCCAGTTCCAGTTACTTTACAATGACTGAGGGTCCCTCCCCACTATCTTCTTAAGATAAACTTCTGGACCAAATTTTAAAGCGACAGCAGTCACTGGGCCCTGCCAGTGAACCTCCTAAATACACTCTAAATTCATCAACTTCTCTCCTTTCCAACCCTTGATTAAATCAACTTCATATTTTCAAGTATATTGCAGTACTTCACTAAGTGATCTTTCTTTATTTGCACTGACTTCTATATAAACTCTTTTCTACCCTGCAGCCAGAATAATCTCAAAATGCAATCTAGTTATGACAACCCCGGCTTAAGTGGGTTGGGTGATATCCAATTGCTTTTTAGAATAAAGCTGAAAATCTTTAATATGGCTTTCAGAAACCTTCTAGGTCTCCCTGTCTATCTATTTCTTCACTCTAATCTAATATGGAATGATTCCAGTTCTTTGTATCAAGTTCTTCAAATAAACCTTTCTCTCTTACACTCCCATGTTCTTGCTTTAAAGCTTCTTCTTTCTAGAACACATCACTGCTATGACAATCCCCCTTCCTCAACAAACACACACAAATACATTTATTGCTTTCTCTTCTGCAGATCTCAGGTTAAAAGCTATTTCTTTGGTAGATAGGTAGGTAGGTAGATAGATTAATTGATAAATATAGATAGATAGATAGATAAAAATGTTTTTCCTGACCTGGTCAACTTATTTCATTTTAAGCTTTTATGGAAACTTGATATATCTAACTGCTGTGATCATTTGATTTGTGTCTGTCTCTGCAACAATACAATGAACTCTATGACAACATTATCTGTATCCTATGGTAGAGAGGTTTTCTGGTATGGTGATTTGAATATGCTACATACAAAATTTGTTGGATGGAGGGATAGATGCATGAATGAAGAATGACAGCATTATCTTAATTGACAAAAGCTAAAGTCAAAAGCATACAAATGCACAGAATTACTCAGACATTATTTAAAAGAAGTAAATCATGTAACTGACATATCTTTAAAATTATCTCATGTATTCTGTAGAAAGAATTGATCTGAATTTTTCCTGCACATTATTTCTGTGATTTGGTTGCATAATTTGATCTATGTTGTTTTTATTAAAAAAAAAAAAAGGCCCAACAGGAAGTACACCTGTTTTAACACGCTGTTCCTCAATGCCCTCAACCCAAAAACCTTCAGTCTCAATTCCTCAGACTTACCTAACTTATCTTTAAGGTGCCAATTCTTACTGTCCTTTGACTTCTTCCACTTTTTACCTGTTTCAGTTTTTGCCTGATTTTGGTATCTCTGGGCCCTTAGTCTATGACTTTGAGCCTCTTTCTTTTGTTTCTGTGCCTAACCATGGCTAAGCACTTTCGTGATGAACATGTTATAAATCAAGTCACTTTGTGACAGAATTTTCACTTTTTCTGCTTCGTGAAAGCCCAGTTTTGTTGTCCATTTCTCTATCCTTCACCTTCCCCTTTAGTAAATAAAGCTGTCATAAAGTCATCACAGTTATGACTATGATATTATGCTCCCACTTGTATTCAAATACTCTTTTCATCTCATGTCACTTTTGTTTGTATTCCCTGTGGCAACTCTTCTAAATTTAATCCATAGTATACAAGTCCACAATCCAATCTTAACCTCTTATTTTAGGAATTAGCTCTCTTTCCGCTGCCTCCCTCTGCACCCCCCAAAATGATCAAATTTGCCTTACTTTTGCCCCTGTTTTCTCAAAATATCACTAAATTTCTATTCTCTTGGTCTTTATTTTCTAGAGAAATTAGAGTTCTTGTTTTCCCAGTCTCCACTCATGCTTCCATACTTTCCACTTAACATAAGGAATCTGAATCTTACCTTGTCTGTTATTAACTGTATCATGTCCATGTGGTATAGGTGTCTGTGTGTGTGAAAATGATGGAATCATCTTAAATTTAAGACAATTGTGGAAAAGAAAAACATGCAAAGCACAGAATTATCCAGATAGTTATGTATATATGTATACTTGATTTTGTTATTATACCACTACTCACTGTGTTTTTAATCCTGTTATCTGACTTTTCTCTTCAAATCTGACTAAAATTGCTCATGAGAGTTCCCAATAATGTTACCACAGGTTTTCTCAGATTTCACTCTTCTAAAATTCCCTGTGGCACCCGATGGTACTGGGCACCCTCTACTTTATGAAAATGTCTTTTTTGCTGTTGGCTCTGTACTCACCTGACATCACCCTTCAGTCACCACATGATTTCACTCCTTCTTATTGAATCTCATTTCTTTTTGCTCTCCTCCCAAGATAGGCATTCTTAACAAGTGAGGGTTTCCTCAATTGATTCTTTTCTCTCAGTGTTAACATCTTTAACACAACCATTCGGATTGGTCTTTGAGAGCTGTTAAGGACTTTGCATAACTCTAATCTCTTCATGTAACATCTATTGTTGTTCAAACCTCAAACACATTGTGTCTAAAACTATCTTACAATTCCAAGCCTTGCCAGTTGGTGACTAGTGTATTTCAGAAAGGGCAGAACTACTTTCTAAGGCGTTAGGTTTGGATATCTGGGGACATCTTTGACTTTGCCTTTCTCCCCTACAAGTAGCAACCTGTCAGTCCTGGTAATTGTATTTCCACAATAACCTTTATATAAGCCACCCACATTCCCATACACATTGTTTAGACTTTTGTATTTTTCATATGCACAGATACTCTGTATAAAAATAGTTTTGTAATTGATTCTCTGACTTTCTCTCTTTCAACATTTTCATCCATCTTAGATTGCAGATCAGATAAATTTTTTAAAAATGTAACTGTAGCATGCCATTTCCACTGCTTGGAAAGAAAGAAAAGGAATATTCATGAATGATTTTTCCTTGTTGCTGAAGAAAACACAGACTCTTCAGCCTGGTGTACAAAGTATCTGACTGATGTTCCTTTATTTACCCTCATCCCATTATACCTGCCCTCTGCTTCCAATTACACTACTCCCAGGTCTGTGAACACTCTCCGCCTTCTTATGCCATCCTCATCAATCTCAGACTTTAAAGTCTATCTCAAGAACTGTCAGTAATTCTATCTTATCATGGAACTGCAAAATTTGCAGGGTGAAAATTAATAATTTTCCCCTTTACTATTCTAGACCTTTTCTTTGAAGCAGTGCTTGTTATACTGTATTATATCTCCCTAACAAAACTATAAAGCTTTGAAGGCTGAAACTCATATTTACTCAACTTTGTATTTCAATGACTATCCAGCTGAATGACTGTCACAAGAAAGCATTTAGATAGATATTTAAAAAATGAATTTAATTAGAATTGGGTCAGTCAGTATTTTTGTTTCCTGAAGTCTTTTGCGCCTAGCCTCAGTCTTAAAAGTGGATTAGCTAAGAGCTCAAAGATATCTTTTGCTGGCATATACCTAAAGATACTGCTAAAAAACTTGGTGAATCTTCTACCTATCAATTTTTTTTAAAGATGATGTTAATTATAGCTAAAGTTTATAAAGTCCTTACTGTTCTTAGTGCTTTAAACACATTAAATCATGTAACCCAACATTATACAGTCATAAAGAAGGACAAACATATGAACTTCGCAGCAACTTGGGTGGATTTAGAGTCTGTCATACTCAGTGATCTATCACAGAAGCAAAGAACAGAGTACATATGTTCTCACTCACTAGTGGTCCTTGAACAATCATCATTATACTATAAGGGATTGGCAGTAGCGGGAAACTGCCAGGGGAGGGGAGTAAGATTGGCAGTTGAGGAAAACTGCCAGGGGAGAGAAGGGCATACCCATCAAGGGTACCTGCATAATGAACATTTGTATGCCTAACCCTGAATTGTACCCCACATCTTTAAAGTAAAGGAAAAAAAGTTAAAAAAAGTCATGTAACCTAACAATAACCTGATGAAGGAGGCATTATTATCCCCACGATATATTAGGATGCTAAGATACAAAGACACATAGGGAATTATCCATTGCTATGGTTTGAATGTATGTGTCTTTCAAAGTCATATGTTGGAACTAACTCCCAATGTGATGGTTTTAAGAGGTCTGGGTCCCTTAGTTGGTGATTAGGCCATGAGGGCCCATGTAGAGGTATGAGGGCCTTTAGTAGGTGATTAAACCCAGCTTGAGAAACAGTATTAGTCCCTCTTACCCTTCTTTGTCCTTTTACCATGTGAGAGTACACAGCTTTCAACTCTTTTTAATGTGAGAGGGCACAGTGATAAGGTGCCAACTTGGAAACAGAGAGCAACCCTCACCAGACATCAACTCTGTTGATGCCTTGATCTTGGATTGCCCTGCTTCCAGAACTGTGAGAAATAAACTTATTTATAAATTACCTAGTTTCTGGTATTTTTTTTTTTTTTTTGAGTTGGATTCTCACTCTTTCGCCTAGACTGGAGTGCAGTGGCCGCTCCTGGCCACCGCAACCTCGACCTGCTGGGCTCCTGCGATCCTTCCGCCTCAGCCTTCCAAGTAGCCGGAATTACAGGCATGTGCTACCACGCCTGGCTGATTTTTTGATTTATTGCAGAGATGAGGTCTTGCTGCCCAGGCGGGTCTCGAACCCGCGGGTTTAGGCAATCCACTCACCTCAGTCTCCCAAAGGCGCGGGATTACAGGCTGAGTCACCGAGCCCGGCTAGTTTCTGGTATTTTTTATGGCAACAGTACAAACTGAGACAATCATAGCCACTGAGTTAATTGCATAATTAATTCATGATTTAAACCAATCTTATTATTAATTGTATTAATGCACTTTAAATCTTTGACTTCTCTCCTTATTAACTTGCCCAGAATGAATAATGTTTTTCACTTGCAAACTAAATCCACCCACTAAACTATCTTCCTACCATTGGAAGGCTACATTAGATTTATTTATACCTGAAAATATTTGACCAGAGTGCTTGGGTCGATGACTCCGGTGAACAACCTCTCTCAATTGTATCCTTGTTTACTAATTTAATTATAAAATTAATGCCACATTAAGTAACATATTTTAAGGGAACTAGTTATATAACAGAGTATTCTTATGTTGTAGTGGTTTGATACTGGTCATTCAATGTCTTTGTTGTGCACTATTCTCTGTAATATTTTGAATTATTCATATAAATTTAATTTATAAATATTCATGCTGTTTTTTTCCAACCTTTTGACTATTTGTTTTGAGAATATACTAATTTATTGCACATTCTCTTGTTTACCTATTTTTGATTAGTTTGTTATGCTTTCCCTTTGGCTCCGTTGCAAACTAAGACAGTAAAATAAGGATTGATTTCAAACAGGCAGCAACATGAATTTCATTTTAATAATACAAAGCATAAAAGAAAAAATGTATAATCTATATACCATATGGATTTAGCCCTTTAAAAAAATATCAAAGTGTTGAACAAGTGCTGCACTTTTCAGATCTTATGTGATTTCATGAAGATAGAATGATTACTAATCATAATAATTTTTTTATGGGAGTTGAACATCATCTTGAAACATCTGGTTCTACTTGGGTGAGTAGTATTAGAATCCCTACTATATTATAGTTTGCAGCCTCATCCTCACATTTCTTTCTTTCTTTCTTTTTTTTTTTTTTTGAGTTGGAGTCTCACTCTGTCGCCCAGATTGGAGTGCAGCAGCATACTCACGGCCACCCCAGTGTCAACCTGCTGGGTTTCGGCGATCCTTCAACCTCAGCCTTCCAAGTAGCTGGGACTACAGGCATGTGCCACCATGACTGGCTAATTTTTAAATTTATTGTAGACATGAGGTCTTTCCATGTTGCCCAGGCTGGTCTTGAGCTCCTAGGCTTAGGCAATCTTCTTGCCTTGGCCTCCCATAGAGCTGGGATTACAGGCTGAGCCACTGAGCCCGTCTCATCCTCACATTTCTAGGGATGGAATGCTGTTACATTAAATGACTATATTCTGATTCTTCGTATCTGTGATCTTTTTTTGTCATGTCAAGCTAAACATGATCTCCTGAGGAATGTTTCCATTTTAACTCTTCATGTTGAACACCAGGATAGTAGGTATACATTATAATCAGGTTTCCATTTGCACTGTTCTGAGATTAGTGTGAGAACACAGTCCTCATGTGCACAACTATGGTGGTTTGTATGGGAGCCTGACCCCCACCAAAAAAAAAAAAAAGAAAGAAAAATAAAAAAGATATGCCCATATCCTACACCCTAAACTTGTGAATAGTACCTTTTTTTTTTTTAAAGATCCTTTGCAAATCTAGGTTAAGCATCGTGAGATCAAAGGATCATCTTGGATTATCCTAGTGGTCCCTAGATTCAATGACAAATGTCCTTATGAGAGAGGCAGGAGAAAATTAGAGAAAGAGTTGGAAAAGACATGGAGAAGGAGGGACAATGTGATCATGGAGACAAAGCCTGCAGTGACATAGCTACAAGTTAAGATATTCAGAGAGATGTCAGAAGCTGGAGGATGGAAAAGAGCAGATTCTTCCCTGGAGCCTCCAGAGAGAGTGCAGTCCTACACACAGCTTGTTGTTGGACCTCTGGGCACCAGAATTATAAGAGAATACATTTATTTGTGTTAAGCCAAGACTGTGACAATTAAAAAAATTAATTTTAAAGATGTGGAGTACAATTCAGGGTTAGGTATGCAAATGTTAATTATGCAGGTACCCTTGTTGATGAGGTATTTCCCCCCTTTCCTGGTGGTTTCCCATTACTGTCAGTCCCACCCTCCCCTCTTGGGAGTTTCCCATGACTGCCAATCCCTCTCCCTCTAGCAGTTTCCTACTACTGCCAATCCCTTTCCTAAAGTATTATGATAATTGTTCGAGATCCACTTATGAGTAAGAACGTGGTACTCCATTCTTTGTTTCTGTGATGGATCACTCAGTATTATAGCTTCTAAGTCCATCCAAGATGCTGCAAAGTCCATATTTGTCCTTCTTTATGGCTGCATAATCTTCCCTCATGTATATGTACCACACTTTTTTATCCAGTCCTTTTTCGATGGGCAGCACGGTTGACTCCATGTTTTTCTATTGCGAATGATGGTGCAATAAACGTGTGTGCAGATATCTTTTTTATAGAGTGATTTGAGTTCCTCCAGGGCAATTTGTAATGGCAGCCACAGGAAATGGATACAAGTTTAATTAACAAGGCTTCAAGTGAACTGAGGACTGCCTACATGAATATGTATTCAATGTTGTATTTTATTCTTCTAATCGAGGCCTCCATATGATGTTCACACACTTTTTCATATAATATTGAATTTTCAATATTTGTCTAAGTCATCTCAATCTGTGTGAAAGAAATTCCACAATTCATGAAATGGGCATTTATGTACTGGGAAGATCTTTTAAAATTTCAATTTCTTTTGAGGCAGGCATTTTACATTTTTCTTGCTTCTCTGTTTGTTTAGATGGAAGACAGAAGGAGAGCTAGCTGTGATATCTAATTTCTAAATCCTGCCTTACTGCCAGCTTCTTGCCTGTAGGGTTAGTGCTCCCAATTACCTTAAGTTTTTCTGATTGGCAATATTTTCCAAATATTGACATAATTTTGCTGTTCTTTTATCAATTGATTGGCTTTCTTGAGAGAACACTCAAATCCATATTCATAGAATATCAAGCATTTCAGAACCCACTCTAATTGCTACCTTTGGTATGCCCTCAGCTAATCTTTTTGATACTATATAAATATATTGTGCCTCATTTAAAACATATTGATGTCTGGTTATGTAGATTGTATCTGTTTCTCTTCTAGTTTTTCCAGTACTCATTAAAATATAACTATAAAAAAGATAAACTCATTAAGATGATATCTGCAGACAAGAGAATTTTTATTGAGCCTGGGTCTCACTCTGTTATCCAGGCTGGAGTGTAGTGATGTGATAGCTCACTGCAGCCTTGACCACCTGGGCTCAAGAAGTCCTTCTGCCTCAGCCACCCAAGTAACTGGTACAATAGGTACACACCACCACACTCAGCTAATTTCTTAAAAACCTTTTTGTAGAGTTTGTGTCTTGTTATGTTTTCCAGGCTAATCTTGAAATTTGGCTTCAAGTGATACTACAACCTCAGCTACCCAATGTGTTAAGATTACAGGTATGAACCACCATGTTCAATACCAATATATTTTTTATATATATAAATATTTAGAAACAGAGCTTGACTCTGCCACCCAACTGGAAATACAGTGGCATGACCATTGTTCATTATAATCTCAAATTCCAGGACCTATGCAATCCTCCCACCTCACCTCCCAAGTAGCTGGGACTATAGGTGTGTGACACCATTCCCAACTAATTTTTTAAAAAAATTTGTATAGATGGGGGGGTGTGTCTCACTATCCTGTCCAGATTTATCTCAAGTTTCTGACCTCAAGCCTTCTTCCTACTTCAGCATCTCAATTATCTAGCTTAAAAATTTTTATACAAATAAATGTAGCTAGAGGCAGGAGCAAGGCTAGGGATAAAGTATACCCACACTGATGTGAATAAGAAGAAAGTTGATTAGACTAGCTGAATCCCAGGGATCTTCCCATGACAAAGCTGTTGCTCATAACAAAGGTAGGGACAAGTTAAATGACTTAACATGAAGGTTAGTTGGAAGTCAGTTTTGGGAGGAAGCAATGTTTTCTCTCCTTTCTCTCTCAGAACATCGGTACCTAAGTGTCTATGAGAGGAGACCCTCCCCCAAAAAACACCCTGGAATTTATTTATTAAAAAATGATGTATTTATTTGTATATGTTTAAACTTTGGTTACCTTCGAAGTACTCTCCATTTTCTGCAATACACCTATTGAGATGCATTTTCCACTGCTCAAAACAGTCTTTGAACTCACCAATTTTGATGTTTTAGTCCTTCTGCCAGCCAGTTTTTTGTTTCATCTCTTCCATGTTGGCAAAATGTTTCCCTTTGAGGACTGTTTTCATCCAGGCAGTCAAAAAAAAATTGCTTCTCAGGGGAAGATCTAGTGAATAGGGAGGGTGGAGCATGGCGCTCATGCCATTTTGGGGTCAAAAACTGCTGTGCAGTGTGGACAGTTGCGCTCATAAATCACTCTTCATGAATGGGAAAATGCGTTGAAAGAATCTCCACACACACACAAAAAATCACTGAAGCCAAACACAGGCTCTCATAATAATGCTAGCTAATAGGTTCCGAGAGCACTTACCTAGCAGGTGAAGCCTGTAGTACAGGGGGCTTGTCCTCCAAAAATAATTCTGGTTATTTTGGGGTTCCCTCTGGTACATCCCTGCTCTGATGAAAAATTAATCAGTGTCAAGTAGGGACTGAGGGAAGATTTAAGGCATAGATGTGAGAATAGGGAATAACTTGAACATATTCATATTAGATAGTTTACTTCTAAAATACACGCTGTCAGCTTCCAAATGAAATACTAGTAGCCTAGCGTTTACTTTTTACAAGGTTTTTGAAAAAACTGACATCTGAAGATTTCCCCAGAGAAACAGCAAACACTATTCCCAATCATCCATGATACAAACCTTCCTTCCTTCACCAGAACTTCTAATCAGTTTTTATTCTTTCATTATTAAATATAATCAACGAGCCAATGATTATGTGACATTTGAATAAATTCTTGAACATGAGCAATGGTGATAGCAAAATAAACAAGGAGAAGTATGTGAAACCAGAAGAAATATTGCTTAATACAACCAAATAAAATTTCCATCCTCTAGCTCATAAATATTAAAAAAATTCAATTCTCATGTGAATCATAGGTAGGAGAGATCATTGCATACATCTAAAATAATGCTATTCTATTTTAAACAAGATTGAGCTCTTAAAAGTTCAAAAAAATGTGATGATTAAAAATTGTTTTAAATTTAACAGAAATATTTGAGAACAAATAAGATAAATCTCAGAAAATAAAGCAGAAAGACAGCAACATCAAATATGAGAGAGCAATTTTTTGTAAAACTTAGAAACTGCAAATATGTGAAAGTCAAAATCAGAAGACTAGACCAGAGGAACTAAAACAATTAGCAAAAAAAAAAAAAGGAAGATAATTAGCAAAAAAAAAAAGGTAGAAAATTTCTCAGAATTGAAACCTATGTGATTAAAAAATTATCATAGAGATAGGGATCTTTTAATTGAGAAGCCAATGAAATGAATGGAATACACTTATCATTAAGCAATCCTCTGAAATTTTCAATCTCTAGGGAAAAAAAATGAAGATAACCCAAAACTTTCTGGGACGAATAAAAAGGAGAAGTAAGAAGAAGAGAGAAGCACAGTGGACTACCCTCTCAAAAGCAACCTTTGTTGCTAGAAGACACAGACGTAACAATTTGACACGCTGAATAAAAGTTACTTGCAATAACAGAATTCTATGTGCAACCCAAACTGTAAATTGGTTATGAGGTAGAATAAGGGCACTGTGAGATACTAAGGTCATGTGAAATTTACCTTCCTTATACTTTTTATTGGGAAGAAGTGTTCCCATCAAACAAATGAGTAAACTGCAGGTACAGCCAAAAACGAGGTTACATATCATACCAGGCATTGCTCCAAAAGCTTTGTATCTACTAAATCATTTAATCCTTACAACAGTCTTGTGACATAGGTATTATTACTAATTCCATTTCTGAATGGAAGAAAACGGAGACACAAAGGGAGTTAAGTGCCTTGCTAAAGGTCACAGGTATTAAGTGGCGGAGTTGGAATTTGAGTCTGAGCATCATGGCTCCAAATTCCTCCAGGGAATTGTATCAACTGCTCTTGATTCCTCCAGAGAGTTACACAGAAAGAAGAAAAGCTGGAATTCCAGGCTAACAAATCTTCGCTGGGCCTGGAAATAATAAGTTGTGATTAAAGGGAAAAGAGATCAGAGATTTATCTTCAAACAAATTCAGAGATTGTTCCAAAAAAGATAGATGATTACATGCAAAAGATAAAAAACAGTGAAAGCATAAAAATCTTTGAGGATATAGCAAGGCAAGCTATGGGAAAATGGAAAACAGATATTCTAGAAGAAAAAGCTGCATAAAAAAGGAGATACAAGCATGAATCGTTATTTGGTTCATGATTTTTTTAAAGACAGATAATTTCAAAAAAAATCGATAATGTGACAATATCGGAAGAATAGGGAAGGATACAGGTTGAATGTGAGCTAAACCAACATTTGTAATAATGTCCTCTGTCTAAAATTCATAGATAAAGGCTAGATTTTGTAAATAAATAATATAAGCATATTTTATAGAAACAGGAAATTACTGGGAAAATAAGCAAAAAGAGTAGAAAGGGAGAGTAGCTGGAGATTACTATTTTTGTATTATGACTATTTTTGTTCTATTTGACTCATCTGTCTATTTTAGTTAGAATAATTATTTAAGTAATATATAGAGAGACAGAGGACTAAGGAATAAAAGGAAGAGAAATGAGTTATGGAAAGAAAATATAAGCAATCAAAGCTAACTACCTTCTGAATGACTACAGATTTTTAAATTGCTTATTTTAACACAGTTTCCCCAATTTTTAAATTTTTATTGTTTTTAGGCACAATATTTGGATGATGAGTCAGGTAACAATGCATTAAGCTGCAAGCACAAGAAAATCAGTCAAATGTCTGAAATCAAATAGTGACATATTTTTCTCATATAACAGGAACAGGGACATCGTAAGACATGTACTGAAAAAGCGATTCTCTAAGGGATTCAAACTTTCTTCTATCCCTCCATTCCACTCTCTTCAGGATATCAGCTAGCTGCCTAGTGATTAAAAGATGACTGTGAATTCGCAAGCATCAATTCCCACGTTTCAGACAAGAAGAATGTAGGAGAGAAGCACAGGTAGACTTCTATATTTATTAGCCAGAATCGTGCCCCAGGGTCACTCCTAGTTGCATGGAAAACTGGAAAATGGAACTCAGCCGTTTGAGCCTCTAAAGAATGCCAGACGCTTAGTGAAAAGGTATTTTCTGTTGGAAATATTTTAAGGCGGAAAATGATGATGATGTGTAATTTTAAAGACTGTTGAGATTACCCAACTGTTATGATGGTTTCCCATTGGAGCTTGGAAAGAGACATGAAGAAGAAGAAGAAAGAAAAGATAAACTGAATTTTACATTAGCAGCATGGCAAACACTGCAAAAATAGTTTATAAATATATATATATATAAAACCTCATTTAATTGTCATAATAAACCTATGAAATATGATTACTTCAATTTTAGAGATAAAAAAACCGAGACTCAAATTTATTAAATAATTTATTCAAAAATCACACATTTAGTGGGTGATAGAATCATCAGGGAAAATAAAGGTGTCTTCTTACAGTGTCTGAGCTTTTAGTATTATAATAGGAAATGACTTATAAGAAAGGATTTTTCTTATGTCTATAGACTTCTATTTTTTATTCTATAAAGCAAAAAATGTAGTTCTTCCTGACTCGATGGTGAGGCTTACATAGCAAATCCAGAGTGGCCTGTTCTTCTAGGAGGTCTTCTGTCATATCCAGAATGGTATAGAAAGTGTGACTAGAAACATAAAAATCTCCAATTCCAACCGTTCTTTGATGCATGATGGTTCGACAATAATAATTTAAAAATTGAACATTTCTAGTAAATTTAAAGTCTTGAGCATAAGTTGAAGAATTTGAGATTGAAAGTGGCAATTTACATCTTCTTCTGGCTGAAGTTTGTAACGTTTGTTCTTCTTTTTTTTGAAAGCAGGATTTATTAAGAGAACAGAAAAGCTCCCACAGTGGGAGGGGACCTGAGGGGGTTGCCTGAACTTTGTAACTTTCAATACAGGATTATTCATTAGATAAAGAACTGTCTATAAATTCCTAAATAATGGAAAAAACCCACCTAATATTTAGGTAACTCTTACTATGATTCAAGACCTTTCATTTATTCCTGTCTATTAAACTATTTTTGGGGAGCTCTATTATTTTTACGATAGTCTGCAAGTTCTTAAAACATAAATGATTTGCTAAAGATGATAAAGTTTGACCTTAGGTCTGTAAGTTCAAAGCTGATGTCTTTAACCACTTTAGCGTTTTTATGTCAGAAACGTTCACTTTATTAGACTACAGTGAAAACTGTTTGGTACTTTATTGCTAGGGTATGAAAGAATGTCCAATAAGTATGGTTAAGGAGAATGAAATGCCAAATTAGCAGCTTCTGCATGCTTTTCTTCCTCTGAAACAATGCACTACTTTTTTTCATCTCAGAGGAAGTATCTGTGACTCCTAGAAAACTGGTCAATTTAAGGTAAGTGTCTCTGTCCCACTTATGGGGCAGAACCAAAATGTGGCAAGCAGGACTCAAGCAGGGACTATTGCTGCTGAGAGACAATTACCACTAGGAGTGTTCGTGTAGGTTGGGGAACACAGAAAGTTTCTCAGATAGAAATTAAAGGCTAAATCAGGGTTGCATTGTTTCTGAAAGATAATGGAAACAATGACAACAACAAAACCTTGTAACCATCAGTGGGAATCCAGCTTATTTAAATTCCTCTACTGAGGAGATGGGAGGAAGCAGACACAGCTCCATGTAAGGATCTAAGTCAAACTTCCACTAGTGCATGAATGGAGGAGAAAGTTGGAGGAAACTGCAGAACTGCTAGATAACAAAGGATGAGAGCTGGGGAGAAAAACAAACCAAGGAAATCTCACCGAAATCGGTCAGATTTTGCTGTCAAGAAAAACAAATCCTAATGATAATCACCAATCGAAGGTCAAGAGAAGGATTTATTCCAGATAGTTGAAAAAAGGAAATAGAACAATCTGAAAGTGACTTAAGAGTCTGTAATACTCAGTGATCTATCACAGAAACAAATATCTGAGTATCATGTGTTCTCACCCACGCATGGTCAGATCCTGAACATTTAACTTGACACTATGAAAAATGAATTGGCAGTAGGTAGACACTGCCAGAGGTTGGGGGCACATAACATCAATAAGGGTACCTGATCCCAAACCAGGTGAAGTGGGGACCAAAGGAAGGCCCAAACTTTACCTGTACAATGATCACTTATCTACCTAACCCTGAGTTGTACCTTATATCTTAAAAAAGACAATAATTTTTCAAATATAAAAAGGTATTAGTTAAAAGAAAATAAATCTTCCAAGGAAGATCCAAGAAATAAAGGGAAATGGCATTCACAGAAATAAGGCAGTATTATGAGATAAAACAAAAATGGTCAGAAATAGAGTATGAAAAGAATGTGAAGAAGAATCTACTACAATTTCTGGAAATAAGATAAAAATTTCTTCAAATAAGGGACAAAATGCGAGTATATAAATGATGTTTACATCCATCATTTCTGTATTAAAAAAATAATCACAAGACTTGTATTTTGATAGGTTTTGGTTCATTGGCAATATAAATAGCACCGGGTGGGGGAATTATGCTAATAAACCAAAAGAAGAAGGAATAAGGAATTTCATTCAGAATAAAGATAACTCAAATTTTAACCTACAATATTTTACTGTTTCAATATTTGTTAAATGAGAAGTAGATTAATGGCATGATATGGTAATACTTGTGACCTGACGGATAATCGGAATTTCTCTATAAACGTTTTTCTCCATATACTTAAAAACACTGGTTTTTATGAGAAGTTATATAATAAAATATTTTGTCACAATAGCAACCTATGTCCCATGTCTAATGCTCTTGTCCTCTGCATTCTAAAGTATTTGCTGTCTTTCATAAAGATAGGATCTTAGTCAGAAATTCAGACAATATATAAAGAAGAAAAAGGTCTTTTGATAATAGATCACAGTTCGTTTTTCCACCTTTTATTTCTTTTGTTTTGAGTGTCTGAACAGGAGCCCTAGTAAATGTCAACATATTTCTTGAAACACTTGACTGTTGCTTTTATCTATCCCTGAATTAAATATTTTTTCTGTTTACAATATAAACATTTTTATTACAACACAAATTATAGAATGCAACTATGTAATGGTAAACAAAGAACTAATTTATGTTCTTTCTGCACTTATCATTTGTTGATTAATTAGTTTCTTTATGAGACACGAAGTGAATCTTATAAATACAAACCTCCTGAGGATATACAGGTTAATTGTAAAGTGATTACAAATATATCAGTAACATTATAATTAATTGTTACATTTGTAATGCAGAAGTCTCCTCAAATACCAATAAGCAACTTCTGTAAATTAGTACTGATAGTTGGCAACATTTAGGATGCTGTTGCATGATTTACTTCAATCATTTAATTGAATTTTGGTGTGTAGAATCGAATAGTAAAAACCAAAATTTTTCTGAACCATGCCTGTGTGTGTCTGAACACTCAGAAAGAAATAAACACACACACACACACACACACACACACACACACACACACACACACACACACACACACGTTGTCTGTGCATACTACTAATATGTACTTTCAGCCTGAACCTGAACTTTGCAAACTGCTGACACCGGACATATTTTGAAATGATTCACTAAGTCATGTTGAAGTTCATCTGCACAAAGGACACAGGAGCTTCTGAGAAGGAAATTTAACCTACAGGGTGAGAAGCTACCCTTTCACAAAGCATTACTGAAAGCATGATTCTGAAACCAACCATAGAGCTATGATTCAGACACCACATTAAATGGATTTGTAAATAGGTCTTAGGAAAAAAAGTTTGTGAAGTTAAAACTACAGGTTTTTATTTTGTTTTGTTTTTGTTTGTCTTCACCCCTCCCCTGCTAAAATTCTGAAAGTCCTTGCAATTCTAAAGTACCACTGATTGGATATTACTTTATTGTTTAAGTTCTTAATTTGTGAAAATTGTTTGAAGTGTTTCATGGAATATTTTTCTAATAATAGGTAAGTGACTACAGTTTGGTACTGATTTAGATCTTATGTATAGATTAACTGTTATAAGCTACTTTCACAATCATCTGACTTTCATATCCATATATTTTTTTGAGTGAGAAAAATGAGTAAATCAATAATCATCATTAGAAATTTAGCATAATCTGCAGCATATCTTATTACCAACATAGCCCATATTGTATGACTAATAGAGGGAATTACATTATAGTGCTTGACTTTCAAGTTGTGATTCTTACCAATGGGTAAATTATTAATAAGAAAGAAAGCAATGATAGATTATAAGCACCTGATTTAATTAAATCTCCACTGAGATATCCAACTGGCATGTCAAAGCTAGTGAATACAAAAGGAGTTACAGATTACCCATACTAAACCTGCTTCTCCTGTAATCTTCCTCATTTCAGTTGTGGGCAACTCCATCATTTTAGAGTTCCAAGCAAGAAAACCTGAGAAAAATTCAATTATTTCTTTATTTCAACCTGATGTTCTAGTATACTAAGTAATTTTCTCAGTTCTAACTTAAAAATACATGCAAGAATTCATCACTTCCCACCGCTACATCCCTTGATCAAGACTTCATTACTTTCACTTAGATTATAGTAATAACCTCCTAATAATGCCTTCCATTTGTACCTCTGCCATTCCTGTCTGCATTCAATCCAGCACCTAGAGTGACCTTTTCCAATGTGTTTTAGATGAAGTTCCCTCTTTGATCAAAGTCCTCAAGTGTCTTTCAAATGTGTTTAACAGCAAAAGCCAAAGCCCTTCACCTTGACCTAAAAGGCCCTTTATAATCTTGCCCCTCATTATTTCTTTGACTCATCTCTTACTTCTATCTTGTCTCCTCCAAAGACAATTGTTTCTGTGTCATTTTAAAAACCACCCTGGTGTGCTCCTGTCTGAAAAGTTACTTTTTTCCGGTGAAAACTCTTTTTAAAATTGCATCCTGTCTCCCTTTTAAAGTAATTATTCACATTTACCTCCTTGGCTTTAACATTTGCTCTTTGGCACTTATTTCTGATATATTATATATTTTCCTTATCTAGTTTTTCTCGATTTGTTCCCATAAAACAGGGTCAGTGAAAGCAGAAAATTTTGTTTTCCTCCAGTAAACTGTGCTTCACTTAGAGTATATACTTAATACACGTTTTTGAATAAAAACATCTGCCCTACACATAGTTAAGAATGATGTTGATATCTTTTCCTTAAATAAATAGATGGTAGTTACATTACCCAGACCAAAACCATCACATATATCATACAAGTGAAAACAACAATGATACTATTTATTAGTTTAAAAATCAGCAAACATTACATATTGTAATTTTTGATAATAGTATTTTTAATATTTACCTAGTCAATTCTGCACGTCTAGTCTCCTTACTGATGTTATATTAATGCTTATTAAAATATTGTTTTGAATGCATTAAAATTTATTGAAAATTAAATTGAAAAATTATTAAAAAAAATTTTAACATATGAGACTAGCTACACTTATATATGTTTATTTAGAGAACAACAAATTTTGAGCTCTCCAAAGTTTTGTTGTGATGCTTAAGTGATATATTTACAGAACTCTGAAAAACATAAATGAAATTGACCATTTCTGGAAATATCAAGGTTGTGTTTCTTCTCTGCAAGACAGCTGGGGAATGCCATTCTTGAATTAGGGGAAAAGATTCTTATATATTAGAGATAATCTAAGCTCTTATTCCAAAGTACCCCCTCACTCATGCTCACTGTCCCAAAAGCAATTTCAACTTGTCAAAATGCCTTGCGATTCTGATGGTCTTTGTAAGGAAAAAGGATTATCTAGTGATTTGCTCTAGAATCTCATCACAAGAAAACAACCTCAGACACCACATCTATAGCTGGCAGCTTTTTTTGGTTGTTGTTAGTGACAGTCATGTGTGCTCTTTGCTGCTGCTAACTTCAACATTTAAGTCTGTTCGTGAAAGTGCTCTGTTTCTTGTGCTTGATAATTTAGTTTTGCTAATACCACAACACCCATCTCAGATATTTTGTTAGTTTGTTTTCTGAAGAGTTTTTCCTTTTGTAAGGAAGGCAAGAGGTAAGGTAAAGGGAAGAATAAGAATGTTTTATTTTAAAAGAAAAGAGCTACACTTTATCTTGCTACTTACAGGCCAGTTGGAAGCAGTGATTATCTCCATTATGCTACATAACAACTCCAAAGTGGAAGCAATCCTAGGTGGAAGGAGCATGTTGAACATGAAATCTGGTGACACTGAAAGTGAAAATATCAAAGTTGCTACCGGGGAGATATTTAATAAATAATTCTCTGTAAGAGAGAGAGTTTTATTGTCGTTCTCCAGCTCTTTCTTTTATTTAAAGTACTGAGAACCTTACAAAATCCCACTGACTACTTCCTCAGAGAAGTAGGTTTAAGCACAGCATGTCCTCCACAAAGGGGGTTACGCCTAGCATTTCATCATTTTCCTGTCCTGGCTGTTTGTTTGCTACTGTGTGTGTCTTTGTTTTTGTGTGTCTTTGTTTTTGAGCCTATCAGAGCTAATATCACGAAAACCATAAAACCCACATTAACGCCATCTATAACTTAATGGTTGGAAATTGAACCATTATGAGTAGCTAGCTTATACGTTAAAAGGAAGTCAAATCTCTGTTAAAAGCTACAGTGTGTTATAATATTCAGAACGCAAGTTCCTTCTCCTTCAACCTCTATGAAATCTCTCTCTGGTAAATCCTTAGATTCCCTACACGGTATTTCACAGGAACAGGAAACTAGGTTCACTCAGGTTCTGTACCCCTGGCCAATTCTGGAGAAACTCATGATGTCTCTGGGCTGTTTCCTACAAAGGGAGCTCTGTCCTGCTATAGGTCGTGCCAGTGCAGCCAGTTCTGCCTTCTGGATTGTTTTGTTCTCTTGTGGCCACCTTGAGCACGCTGCGTGCCATAGGTACCCAAGGGTTTCTGTTTCTATTTGGTATAGGAAGGGTCTTTTCCCAGCTCTGTGTTTCTCTTCATCTTTTAGGCCCCCAAAGCAATTCTGTTTGAAAATATTTCCTTTACCTTCTGCTCTAACTTGACTTGTGGTTGACAAAACTCTAAATTGGTCCCCAGGATTCTTGCCCCTTTTTGTACATGCTCTCTGTAACCTCCTCTCCCCAAGTGTGGGTGGCCACAGGATGATATAGTCACTTCCATGATTAGTTATGTTATGAGGTATTTTTATCATTAATTAAGACCCCCAAATCAGTAAATTTTGAGTTGATTTAAAAAGGGATAATGCTGTGTGGGTCTGACTTAATCAGATGAGCCATATAAAAGAGGGTTGAGAAGTTGGACACTCTCTCCCACTGGCCTTGAAGAAGTTAGGCTCCATGAGTTCCGTACCTGCAAGGAAATATATTCTGCCAACCACGTAACCGTAGAAGAGGACCCCGAGTCTCAGATGAGACCTTGGTCCTAACCAATACCTTGATTTCCTTTTTGATTTCCTTGTTGAGAAGAGAACCCACTCAAGTTGGGCTCCTGGCTTACAGAAACCGTGAACAAAATAATGGGTGTTGTTTGAAGTCATTAAGTTTGTGGTTACGAGTTGTACAACCATAGAAAACATGTTTAGCTTTCCCCTTCTCGATGTCTCAAAACCAGTCACAACCATAACACCTCAAAACTTCTTAAAACTCCCCACATTTCTCAGACTCCCTTTGAGTTATGTTCACCAAAATCAGTTCCTTTTTCTTTAGCTTACATTAAAAGCGTTGAAACCCAATAGCCCATATAAAGAAGTCCAAATGAGTCAAGGGAACTCAACTGCACCATATCTTTTTCCAGCCCATGTCAAAGGCTTCCCTTCAGCTCTGCCCCCTGGATTTCAGTTTATTGAATGAGGCGCCTTATTTAACTTTATATCTTGTATAGATCTCAAAACACAGAGATATGCTATCTCTATCTGTGACAGGGTTTTTTGAAAGAAGAATAGTTACCTAACCTGGCACCAATTCAGATTCCACTGACACACTCATCCTTCACCCCAATGCCTATGTGTACACACCTGTAATACACCCACAATCTCAAGAAGGACTCAACCTGGATCCCTTTGCACATATGGAAATAGAAACTGACTACTAAAATATATGTAAGTGACAAAGTCTTACATGGATTGATATTAACGAATATGTAGTGCAGTCATTGTTTTAGATATAATATGGCCTAAGAGAATGAAGACCCTATATTTAATCAGGAGACAAAGACCCATAGTTATTCTGTGTTGTTAGGAGTGACAAATGCATGCTGTCACCTGCCACTTTTTTTACTCATATCAGGTGTTTTTATTGCTCCATCATTTTTTCTCCCCAGTAAAAGTCTCAGTACAGATTTAGTTTTTCTCTCTTTTTTTTTTTTGAGTTGGAGTCTCACTGTTACCTAGACTGGAGTGCAGTGGCTGCTCCTGGCCACTGCAGCCTCGACCTGCTGGGCTCCGGCAATCCTTCCGCCTCAGCCTTCCAAGTAGCTGGAACTACAGGCACGTGCTAGCACACCCGGCTAATTTTTTGATTTATTGTAGAGATGAGGTCTACGCCAAGTTGCCCAGGCGGATCTCGAGCCCGTGGGCTCAGGCAATTCACTCACCTCAGCCTTCCAAAGCGCTGGGATTACAGGCTGAGCCACCAAGCCTGGCTTGGTCTTTCTCAAAAATATCAGTCCAATGAGCATCTATTAATTGGTCAGAAAAGTTTAAAAAATACAGCTTATAAGTCATATTAAAGTTAAGAATTTCACCCATTCACTAGTAAGAAATTTGTTTAACCCCCAAAACATTAATTGAACACTTCTTGAATGATAATGACATGGAAGACCCAGAGGATACCATGGTGAGTAAGAAAGTCCTGAAGAATTATGTCCTTCAGGAGCACTTTATTTCATTTGCTCCATATATTAAGTATCTAATAATATATATTTTATTTTATATTTAATTTCCAATTATTTTTTTATCTACATAGATATGAATTAACAGAAATCTTTCAGGGATTATAAAAACAATACTTTGGGTGAATCTAGTTGGCATTTTCCATCATGAACCAGATGGCTGTGTTGCTTAGAATGATTGTGCAATATTTCTGATAAATGGTGTTTGAAAGGAACCAAGCTGTTTGAAATCAGATGGGACCTTAAATTCACTACTCTGAGTGGCTGCATCAAACACCAAACTATGATGTGGTAAATCAATGTCTGTTCTCTGGTACCTAAAACAAGGGGAAACTATTGGAATATTCAGTAACATCTGATTTCGAATTGAGAATCTGGATTGATATGAGGTTAGGTAACCATTATTATTTCAAACAACCCTGTCAGAATAGAGACAGCATATCTCTGTGTTCTGAGATCTATACAAGAGAGAAAGTTAAAAAAGACGTCTCATTCAGTAAATTGAAACTCAGGGAGCGGAGCTGAAGAGAAGCCTTTGACATGGGCTAGACATAGACATGATACAAGCTGATAGAAAAATCAGGGACACAGAGCCATGGAGACTGTATTAGGATTTCTCATCTTCAGCATTGTTGACATTTTGGGACCCATAATTCTTAGTTGTGGAGAGCTGCTCTGTTCATTGGGGATGCTGGCCTCTACCCGTCAGATACCAATAACGTCTTCTACCCTCAACTGTAACAACTATAAATATTTCCAGACATTGCCAAATTTCCTGCAGGTGGGGAATCACCATGATTAAAAACCATTGTTTGTGGTTGTAGACTGTAATAAACAATGTAGATGTGAATATTGTCAGGAAATAATATTTGTATGATTCACTTCATGTTTAATTCTTTTTGGACATATTAATTCCTTCATCTAATGTTTGTTGAATTCCTTTATGGAACTTTATGAAACTGTTCTAGGTGATTAGGATTTGTCAGTCAACGGAGTAGACCACAATTCCAACTTTCATTGTACTTGACTTCTAATGTGGGGAGGTAAACAATAGACAATAAACATTATAATTAAATAAACCTTAGAGTTATTACAAAGTGAGAGGGACTAATAAAAATAGGGTAAGGAGGATTAGGGAAGTTGAATTAATAGAAGAGGGAGTTTGTAGTTTTAAATATAAAGACAATTGGACAATAAGACTGTATGATTAAAAGTTAAAACTTGAAGAATTATATATTTTTTTGCATCCATCAAGAGTTAATAGAGTAGATGATACAGAGTAGGGACACAACATATTTACTTTTTCATTAAGGAAATATTCATGGAATAACAGCTAATTGTCCAGCTACTAAGCTAAGTGCTGAGGAAACAATGATGAGCAAAATAGACTGCCTTCATGGTATTTACGATAATGAGAAAGTTAAGGCAGTCACACACTCACAAATAGTTATAAAACTATAGCTTGGATATCTCCATAAAGAAAAGGCATTTGGATGCCAGGTGTAATCCCAGCACTTTGGGAGGCAGAGACAAGAGGATTGCCTGCACTCAGAGGTTCGAGACAAGACTGAGAAACATGACGAGACCTCATCACTACAATAAATAAAAAAATTAACTAGGCATGGTGCTACTGCACTCTGGCCTGGGTAACAGAATGAGACACTGACTCAAAAAAAAAAAAAGATAAGGGACAAGAATTTATGAGACATAAATCAGAAGGACCAGACCTAGCCTGTGAGGGAGAGTATATGTAAGTAAAGACTTCCATGAAGAAGTGTTATTTTAGTTTTGCAAAGTACAAAGTGGTGCATATGAAAGTTATATGCAGAAGAAACAGCATATATAAAGAATAAATTGAAACCACAGCTTATAGAATACAAAGAGTATCATGGAATACTATGAAGAATGAGAGGAAAATTCCAACATGCGAAACATGTTATGAATTGAACTATGCATTAAGAACAATAAAACATGAATGGCATGTTTTAAGTAGGGATGGGGGAGAGAATGTGATTAGATTTACCCACTGAAAAGATAACACAGCTGGAAGGAAATGACTAGATTGAGGGAGAAAAGGTGGGATGAAATATGAATTAAAGAGGTTATTGAGGCAGCATAAAGATGGACTACTTGGATTAGTGAGCTGCCAATTGTTCTGGAGAGAATTAGGCGTCTTCTTGATATGTGCAGAAGGCAAAACTGACAGGATGGTAATCAACAATGTGAGACTAAGTGGAAAAAAAACCTATTCACTAGACACAAAAGACTTGTATTTTAATAATTTCATTGGAAAGGAAAAGATTTGGAGAAGTTCATGTGTTAAGTTTCAGACCTATTTATTTTAAAGTCTCTTTGAGACATCTAAAATAATTGTTTAGAAATTGTCACTGTCTTAGTCCATTTTGTGCTGCTTTAACAGAACACCTGGGACAGGGTAATTTATGGAAAATCTAAGGTCAAGCTGCCAGCAGGTTTGGTGTCTGGTAAGGCCATTTTCTTCTTCCAAGATAGTGCCTTGCATGCTATGTCCTCCAGAGCAAGGAAGCCTGGGTACTCAAGTGGCACAAGGAGGAAATACCAAGAAACAGCAGGGAGCTGAACACATACATTTACAGTGGCATTCATCCCACCCATGAGGGCACAGCCTTCATGGCCCAACCACCCCCCCAAAGGTCCCACCTTCCAACAGTCACATTGGATGCCATCGGCAACCAAAAGTCAACATGAGTTTCAGTGGGGACAGAACTTTAAAC
Source organism: Carlito syrichta (assembly GCF_000164805.1). NCBI lineage: Eukaryota > Metazoa > Chordata > Mammalia > Primates > Tarsiidae > Carlito > Carlito syrichta. Next base: position 321,135 of record NW_007081611.1, read on the forward strand.
CATAACTGTTGTCTTTACAGATATAGAACTCAGTGGGGTGGTATGGCTTGGAGATGCATAATTGTGACATTCCCTTCAAAAATTGACTGGTAAAACATGAAAAAAATAGCAAAATATGTTCCAATACTCTCATTTAAGAGTGATAAAATAGTCTTTTTAAAAAATGACAGGCTGGGTGTAGTGGTTCACGCCTATAATCTCAGCACTTTGGGAGGCCGAGGTGAGAGGATTGCCTGAGCCCACAAGTTTGAGAACAGCCTAGGTAACTTGGCGAGACCTCATCTCTATAAAGAATCAAAAAATAACCAAGCATGGTGGTGCATGCCTGTAGTTCTAGCTACTTGAAAGGCTGAGGGGAAAGTATCCCCTAAGCCCAGCAGGTTAAGGCTGTGGTGGCCATGAGAGTGCCACTGCACTTCAGCCTGGGCAACAGAGTAAGACTCCGACTAAAAAAAAAAAAAGACTAAAGAATGTATCTTCCTTCAACTGGGTAAATAGTCTCTGGCACAAACTAGATCTGCCTGGCATGTGGTGGTTTCAGTACCACCAGCATTATACCCTACACATATGTGGTCTGCAAGAGCTTTTAATAAGGTCCAACTGTAGAAAAAAGCCAAACTGCTATAGTCTGAACTCAAAGTCGGTTTTTGTTGGCACTCCTGACTGTGGAGGCAGAACTTGTCTTTTTTTTCTTCCATTCTCAAATAATAAATATATGTCCCTGATCATATTTTCAATGGCAATTGCCAACCAAATTTTAAGGTGTTTAGTTTTTTTTTCCATTGGAGTCTCAATCTGTTTCCCAGACTGATTTATTGTAGAGATGAGGTCTTGCCAAGTTGCCCAGGTGGTTCTCGAACCTGTGGGCTCAGGCAATTTACTCACCTCAGACTCCCAAAGTGCAGGATTGCAGGCTGAGCCACCGAGAGCTGGGCCAAGGTATTTAGTTTTTAACATTTTACTAGAACTTTGTCTCGTGGGAGTCGACATTGCCTTCTAGGTTGACTAAGCATATCACACTCTCTTAGTGCTTTTATTTTTTATTCATTGTTACATATCTATTTAGTCCAACACTTTGATTGCTGAAACTTGATCAACTTCCCAAAACCAAAGGAAATCCTGCCAGGGCTGATAGGAAGTTATTTCAGATGTAGATAAGCGAAGACTGGAAACTATTTTTAAAGCATTTGCTGGAGGTGTTGAGAGGAAAATTTTATTAAGATACACTTGTGGAGTTCCGGTAAGATGGCGATCATAGGTGGACTTGTGAGATCCTCTAAACGTGAGTTCCCAAAAAGACTCTTACTTTTCTTCCCCCACCCCCCCACCCACTGCCAGCTGCACTAGTCTGAGTCCTGGGGATCTTCGGTCCCACGCAGGGCTGCATATTGAGGCCCCCAGGTGCTGCTGCTCCACTGTACATGACTCTTGCCCATGCGGGAGTCTTGGGTCTCAGCTCCCTCCCTGGCTACGTCGTCTCACCCAGCACCCAGTACCAAGCCACTGGTCACCCAGGGAGATTCTGGGCACCCGCCCCTCAGAGATACCTGTCCCATTTCTGGCTGAAGTACCCTGTGAGGGGCCCAGGGCCACTCTCGCCACTCACTGCCTGCACTTTAGAGCTTTGGAGCTCTGGAGTTCTGGGCCCACAATGGCTGAGGCACTCAGCGCATGACCCCATGTTTGTGTAAGGGAACAGCATATCTTAAGGAGATGCTGATCGGAGGCTCTCAGCTCCAGAGGAGGGAACTCCCAACCCCTTCCTCCACCCCAGCCTGCTGGTGGCACCCCGGATCCAGTGCCCAGCTGCACAGCTGATCCCTGGTGCCTCCCACTCCACTACAGTCCACCATAGTGGATCACCCAGGGACCCAGAAGAGCAGAAAGAAAAGATCTGTGAAATTGAAGCGGCCACCTCGGTCATTCTCCAGGCAAAGATTTGCATTGCCCCACCCACCTATCAGAAGCCTCCACCTCAGTTCCTAAGGTAACATCGCTAAACAGGAGACAAAGCCCCTCCCCTACACTGAATCAGATAAAAGCAACTAAGCGTCACAGACCTTCCAAGTAGCAGGCTAAAAAAACAAACCCAAACTGTGAGTAAATCTAGTTGCCTGCAACAAAAACAAAGGGGAAAGGCTGGAGATCAGAGGTGAAGAGACATTAGACACAAAGGAAAGACTCCAGAGTTAGTCTGATCTCTTATTTTGACTTTTGATTTTATCATTTTGACTGTTTGTTTTGCTCACTTTTGTTTGCTTTCTGACTTACAATATCTGTTTCATGATTTTATTGGTCTGTCTCTGTGCAGCTATGAGTATGCTTTAGGAAATTTTACCTATGTGTCTTTTTCACTTCTCGCTGGACTTGTGTCTCTTTTTCACCTGTTAGTTGGTATGTATGTCTGTTTTCCCTCTCACTCTTCTCTCTTTCTAACTTCCTATTGATTCCACCTTCCTCCATTATTTTCCTCTTTTGTAACTCCTTTTGTTCCAGGGACCAAACCTACATCCTGCTACACAGACAGATTATAAGGCAGTGGGAAGTAGGTTCCATTGTGCCCATACACCTGGTGGTGGATGCTGGAATCAGCAGATAGATTCGGAATCACAGCTTCCCCTCAATTAAACACAAAGTTGCAAAAAGTACAACATGGAGCCCACACTCCAACCTCAAAAGTCAACAAAGCCAGAGGATCCTCAATAGGATATAATAGGAAATTGCACAAGCGAAACAAAAGCAACCCCACCTTCCCTGAAAAAAAGAATTAAAGAAGGGAGGGAAAGGGGGAGAGAGAGAAAAATCTACACAAATGAAGAAAAACCAAAACAAGAATATGGGTCTCTCCCAGACCCCTGGGAAGGTAGACACTGAGAAAACTGACTTTGGAATGCAAACAATGAAGAGCCCCCAGAATGACTGGTCTCAAACTACAAACTTAGATATCAAGACATTAATGGAGAGATTAAAAAGAATTGAGGAGACACAAGAAGAAACTAGGAAGGAGCTGATGTCTGAGATAACAGTAATAAAGAATATTGTGAATGAAATAGATAACAAACTGATAAGCATGGAAAGCAGAATTACCCAAGCAGAAGAAAGAATCTCAGAGCTTGAGGACCAAAATATAGAACTAACCTAAATTCTAGAAAACACAGAAAACAAGCTCAAAAAGACAGAACAAAACCTTCAAGAGATGAGCAATTACTTCAAGAGACTGAACGCAAGAGTAATTGGCCTTCCTGAGGCAGAAAGAGAGACAGAGACCACACTGGAACAAACTTTCCATGAGATCATTCAAAAAAACTTCCCTTACCTAATCAGTGATGAGAAAATTCAAACACAAGAGATTCAGAGAACCCCTGCCAGACAACAAATGAGAAGATCAGCTCCTAGACACATAATCATTCGCCTAAACAAAGTAGGCATAAAAGAAAAAATCCTAAAGGCAGCAAGAGAAAAAGGCCAGGTCACCTACCATGGAAGACCAATCAGAATAGCAGCAGATTTATCTACAGAAACCCTGTAGGCTAGGAGAGCTTGGAGCCCTATATCAAAGTCCTAAAAGATAAATAATTTCAACCATGAATAACCTACCAAGACAAACTAAGCTTCATCAGTGAGGGAGAATTAAAATCTTTCCCAGATATCCAATCCCTAAGAACTTATGCTGCCACCAGACCATCTCTACATGAAACACTTAAGAAAGTACTAAACACAGAAGAAAAGGAAAAAAGAACAACATTCTTCACAAGAGTACAGGGAAAAGAACAAAATATACATGAACCAACCCCAAACCAAAAGAAAGACAAAAAAGATCCAAGTGGAAGAACAACAACTCTATAAGAACATTATGATAGGGATGAACTGTCACATTTCTAAAACCAGCCTGAATGTGAATGGACTAAATGTACCACTGAAAAGACATAGAATGGCAAAATGGGTGAAATATCACCAGGCAACAATATACTGCCTTCAACAGACTCATCTCACTAGAAAGGACATACACAGACTCAAAGTAAGAGAATGGGAAACAAACTTTCAGATGAATGGAAAACAAAAGAAAGGAGGAGTCACGATCCTATTTCAGACAAAATACCATTTAAGCTATCAAAAATTAAAAAAGATACAGAGGGCCACTACATAATGATAAAAAGTTCATTCCATCAACAAGAAATATCTATAATAAACATATATGCATTCTACATAGGTGCGCCAACTTTCACAAAGCAACTTCTAGGAAAACTAAAGAAAGATATTGACTCTAACACCATAATAACTGGGGACTTTAATACCCAACTCACAATCCTAGACAGATCATTAGGACAAAAAATCAGCAAGGAGATCCGGAACCTCAATGAGACTTTGGATCAAATGAACTCAACTGATACCTACAGAACACTCCATCCAAAGACCACAGAATAAACATTCTACTCATCACTGCATGGACCATATTCTAAGATCGACCACATAATTGGCCATAAATCAAGCATAAGCAAATATAAAAGGATTGAAATTTTACCATGCACATTCTCAGACCACAGTGGAATAAAAATAAACGTTGATACCAACAAGGTCCCACCAAAACCCACAAAGACATGAACACTAAACAGTATGATGCTAAACAACTCCTGGGTCAATGATGAAATCAAAACAGAGATCAAAAGATACCTGGAAACAAATGAAAATGAAGAAACATCTTACCAAAATCTCTGGGACACCTTGAAAGCTATAATAAGAGGGGAATTTATATCCCTACAAACACACATGAAGAAAATGGAAGGAACACAAATTAACAGCCTAACAAGCCACTTAAGGAAACTGGAAAAGAAAGACCACAAAAACCCTAATTTCAGCAGAAGAATCCAGATCACCAAAAAAAAAAAAAAAGCCCAAATCCAGGATATAGAAGACAAAAAGATAATACAAAAAATCAATGAAACAAAAAACTGATTCTTTGAAAGGATAAACAAGATCGATGGTCCCCTAGCTAGACTGACTAAGAAAAAATGAGAAAAAAACCAAATAAGCACAATCAGAAACATAAAAGATGAAGTCACATCTGACCCTGAAGAAATACAAAAGATCATTAGAGACTACTATGTACACCCGAATGGAAACAAACTTGAAAACCTTAAGGAAATGTCGGACGTTCTGACGTCACACAACCTACCTAGGTTGGAACAAGAAGAAATTGAGACCCTAAATAGACCAATAACAATCAAGGAAATCGACTACATAATAAGAAAACTCCCTCAAAAAAAAGCCCTGGTCCAGATGGTTTTCCAGTAGAATTCTACAAGACATTTAAAGAGGAGCTGATACCAATCCTACTGAAGGTATTCCAGGCGATTGAAAAAGATGGAACTCTCCCCAAATCATTTTACAAAGCCAACATCACATTGATACCCAAGCCAGGTAAAGATCCAACAAAGAAAGAACTACAGACCAATATCTTTGATGAACATAGATGCTAAAATTCTCAACAAGATCCTAGCAAACCGGATTCAACAATACATCTCAAAAATCATCCATCATGACCAAGTAGGCTTCATCCCTGGGATGCAAGGCTGGTTCAGCATTCATAAACCCATAAATGTAACTAAATTCATCAACAGATGTCAAAACAAAAACCACATGATTATATCATTAGACGCAGAAAAACCTTTTGATAAAATCCAGCAACGCTTCTTGATAAAAACCCTTGAACAATTAGGCATATGGAGAACATACCTCAAAATAGTAAAAGTCATCTACGAGAAACCCACAGCCAGCATACTCCTAAATGGACAAAAACTGGAACCATTTCCCCTGAAAAGTGGAACAAGACAAGGATGCCCACTCTCACTCCTCCTGTTCAACATAGTATTGGAAGTCCTGGCTCGAGCAATCAGAGAAGAAAAGGCAATTAGGCGTATCCAAATAGGAAAAAGAAGGAGTCAAGTTATCTCTCTTTGCAGATGATATGATTGTGTACCTTAAAACCCAAAAGAATCTGTCAAAAACCTCCTTACACTGATAAAGGCCTTTGGCAAAGTCTCAGAACACAAAATAAATGTACAAAAGACAATTGCATTTCTCTATACCAATAATAAACAAACAGAAACCCAAATAAAAAACACAATTCCATTATAGCCACAAAAAAATGAAATACCTTGGCATCTTCCTAACTAGAGACATGAAATACCTTTACAATGAAAACTACAAAACACTGCTCAAAGAAATCAGATGACACAAACAAGTGGAAAAATATCCCATGCTCATGGATTGGAAGAATCAACTTCGTGAAGATTACCTAAGGCAATCTACAAATTCAATGCAATACCCATGAAATTACCAGCAACAGTCTTCTCAAACCTAGAAAAAACAACACAGGAATTTGTATGGAAACACAAACGTCCAAGAATAGCCAGAATAATTCTCAGCAAAAAAAACAAAGAAGGTGGTATCACATTACCAGACTTCAAACTTACTATAAAGCTACTATAATCAAAACAGCTTGGTATTGGTATAGGAACAGGCATATAGATCAATGGAATAGAATTGAGATTCCAGAAGCAGAACCTCAATTTCTCAACCAACTCATCTTCAACAAGGCCTCCATCACCTACCACTGGGGAGAGGAGAACCTATTCAGTAAATGGTGCTGGGGAAACTTGCAGGGGGCCAGCCCCTGCAGAGAGATTTAGAGGGTCCCTGGAAGGTGTGGTGGCATTGGCGATTGTTCTGGAGAAATAAAGACAAGGAAAGATGGAGGAATAGAGAGAAAGAAAGAAAGGGAGGAGAAAGAAAGTGGACAACTGTTCAATGGATTGAGCAGAAGGCATTTATTGGAAGTTACAACGGGTATTAATCCCCAAATTTTACACAGACAGTCTCACAAGTCTTTCACGTGAACACAAAGCCAGGTGCAGGAGGGGCGTCCTCTGCCCACCAGGTGTTTCCTCAGGTATGAGGAAGAACAATCCCAATTAAGTCACAAATCTTTTACATGAACACATAGCCAGGTGAATGAGGGGCATCCCTCACCCACGAGGTGTTTCCTCGAGTATGAGGAAGGGCAATCCCAATTAAATCACAAGACATTTACATGAATATAGAGCCAGGTGCATGAGGGGCGTCCCCCATGCACCAGGTGTTTCCTCAAGCATGAGGAAGGAGGATCCCAAAACTATCTCACTGTTTCTCATGCTTGGTTAATAGTCCTCAAGAGCAATACAAAAATTCTAATATTATAATATTCTAATAATCAATAACTTTTGCAACTTATGCATACACAACACCTAATGACCAACCTAAAACCCAATTCCTCTCTATTTTACGCTAATTCTACCTACACTATAGAAACTCTCAACCATAGCCCAAACCAGTTCCTAAAGATCATGCTGGGCTCTTAGGAATGTGGCCAGCCCAAAGTTCGTGCTGGGCCGTTTCTAGTAACTCTAGATAATTACCTATATTATTAAAGTTGAAGCAGCACTTCCTATGTATATACTAATTCTACAAATATACTTTTAAATCTTAAAAGAAGCTTGTACCGTATTAAAGCCTCCCAACTGTGACCTGAGTTTGAATTATGTTAAGTTTAAAGCTGAAACCACAGTCTGTGAGAAACGGGAACAATGGATTCCTAAAGTAACCCATGCCTATCGTACTCTCAGAACTTCATGCTTAGATCATCAAAGTTCCTGCCAGAGGAATATGCCAAACAGCAAAGAAGGAAAGAGGGAATGGACCAACAGCTCCTGAACTCATCCTAGTGGTCTCAGAGTCCACAGCCCACCTGGATCCCTAATGCTCAGGCGGGCCTCCATGGCCGGCTCCCAACAAAAACTGGCTGACCACATGCAGAAGATTGAAATGGGACCGCTATGTATCCCATACACAGAAATTGACTCCAGATGGATTAGAGACCTAAATGTAAAACCTCAAACTATAAGAACCTTAGACAATGAAGGACATACCCTCATGGAAATCTGAACTGGCCTCCAATTCCTGAACAAAACTCCAAACCCACAGGTCATAAGAGAGAAGATAGACAAGTGGGATCTTATTAAACTGACAAGCTTCTGCAAAGCCACAGAAATCATCAAGAGAGCAGGGAAACAGCCTACAGACTGGGAAAAAGTATTTGCCAATTCCAGGTCCGACAAAGGCTTAACATCTTGGATTTACAAGGAACTCAAACGTGCTGAAAAGAAAAAAACAAACAACCCCATTATAAAATAGGCAAAAGATATGAACAGACACTTCACAAAGGAAGACATCTGAGCAGCCAACAGACACATGAAGAAATGTTCAACCTCACATCAGGGATATGCAAATCAAAACCACACTGAGATACAACCTAACTCCAGTCACAATGGCAATTATTAATAATTCAAAAAAAAATAACAGTTGCTGGAGAGGGTGTGGCGAAAAGGGAACACTTCTACACTGTTGGTGGGAGTGTAAACTAGTGCAACCTCTGTGGAAAGCAGTGTGGCGATTCCTAAAAGCTCTAAATATCAACCTCCCATATGACCCTGCAATCCCCCTAC
>NW_007081611.1:329694-332741 GCF_000164805.1 Carlito syrichta
TATAAAAAAGATACCTGCACACATATGTTTATCGCAGCATTGTTCACAATAGCAAGAACCTGGAAGCAGCCATGCTGTCCATCAAAAAAGGACTGGATTAAAAAAATGTGGTACATATACACGATGGAATACTACGCAGCCATAAAAAAAGAACAAAATCATGAATTTCGCAGCAACCTGGATGGAACTAGAGTCTATAATACTGAGTGACCTCTCACAGAAACAAAGATCTAAGTATCACATGTTCTCACTCATATGGTGGACCTTGAACATCCAGTTGAATACTATAAGAAAATGATTGACAGTGGTGGGAAACTATGGGGGGGGAGGGAGATGGGATTAACGGTAGTAAATATCTGTCTGGGGATGAGGAGACACCTCTTATCAACAAGGGTGCCTGAACGAAGCATATTTGTATACCTAACTCTTAACTGTACCCCACAATATCATAATAAAAAATATTGATTATAAAAAAAAGATACACATGATTATCTCTCTGTCTTAAAAAAATAGCAATAACAACACAGACTCGCTTTTATGACTTATGAAAACATAATGAAAATTTCTTGATGATGTGAATGGGCAAAGTCTAATTTGAAATCACATGTCAGGAAGCACCAAGACAGTCACGCTTCCCTGTGTTGACATGTGTAAGTCCAGGAAAGCTGAGTCAGGGAGCCACATTGAATTATTAAATCTCTCACCAGTTTGACCCACTCCACATGTCTACAAATGAAATTACTTAACTGTTTCTGTTTTTTAAAAATACAGCCATTCTTTTGGAATTCATTAAACATGCCTTTACAAACTAGTCTTGCAATCTAATTTAGCCGCTGTGGGTAATTTCAAAAAGTATCAACAGTGTACCAACAAGACTATCGTTCCATAACATTTCATTTTAATCTCTAGTATTTAAAAATAATTTGTTGTGCTTTCCAATTTAAAAAAGTTCTTCTGTATATATTACCTATTTTAAAAATACTTTATTATAAAATATCTTGTGCCTGATTATTTTATGAATTCAAACCAAGCCTATATCATTTTTCAATGGATTTTATTTGGCCCTTGTAAGTTTGATTCTAAATTCCTTCTAGCCACAAGGATGATGAGAAAGAAAAACATTGATGAAAGTTTTGTTCTGCTACAAAACAACTATTACATAAATAAGCAATTTTTTTTTCTGTTAAATCTTCAATTTGACCTCACCCTATCCTGTCTCCACACCAAATTTTGGAAATATTTGACAAATGACATGAGAAAAGGAAAATGGTGTAGCTCAGTAGTGAGAAAGAAAGATGAAAGATTACTTAGGTATAAATGAGGAGTCAGTGTACTGGCATTCAGAATTGGGAAAATAATGGACTAATCTTTAAATAAATAATGTAAGAATAATTATCTATTTGAATAAAAATGGAATTCTGCCTCAAGCCAAACAGAAGAATCAATTAGAGTTTCATGCCAGGCTCAGTGGTTCGCATGTAATCCCATGATTTTGGGAGGCTGAGGTGAGTGGGTTGCCTGAGCCCACGGGTTCGAGACCCGCCTGGGCAACTTGGTGAGACCTCATCTCTACAATAAATCAAAAATGAGCCAGGTGTGGTCCTATAGTTCGAGCTACTTGGAAGGCTGAGGCGGAAGGATCGCCGGAGCCCAGCAGGTCGAGGCTGCGGTGGCCGGGAGTGGCCACCGCACTCCAGTCTGGGTGACAGAGTGAGACTCCAACTCAAAAAATAAAAAAAAAATTAGAGTTTCATTAAATATATAAATTTAAACAATATCAAATATGGAGAAAATAATAGGACACAAAACTGATAAATAATGAGTTTGCCTCTGCAGATTGTGAGTTGGGTGTATCAGGAAACTTAATTGAACTTTACAGTCTTTTTCATGGTTGAAATTATTTGTCATTGTCTGTATTGCCACAAACAATTAGATAGAAGTCTCAGCAATGCCACTTTGGGGATGCAATTCTATAAAAATAAGACAAATATAAAAAGTATGAACCTATAGAAGTACTAGACAAGATGTTGATAGGAGGAATGGATAGGACTTTCTAAGCATGCCGTTGATCTCACACATGATGAAATAATGGGCAGATTGAATTATTTTAAAAAGTCATTTTTTAGTTGAAAAACACAATAAACAAAATTAAAAGGAAAGCAACCCATTGAGGGAAGAGCTTTGTAACAAGTGACGTTTTACTGTGTTGTTATTTACTAGACTCTAGGGAATTTGTCAAGACCCAAGCTTTGAGAAGGCCAGTAAATCAGGACATCTCACATCCAGCTTCTGGAGTTTGTGGCATTTTCTAGGATGTTGGGTAACATTGGGACTTGTTACCAACTGCTTCCTGGCTTTATGTTTCTTCACTCAAATTGCAAACTCCCATGAGAGAGAATATGATTGATTCAGCTTAAAATTGTGTCTCCCGGCTGCCTTGCTAAGCACTGGCCAAGCCATGTGCTCATTAAGCTACGACCATGGCATGTTTCCTAGCTTTGACACCCTCCCCTACTTTGGGAAGGTGAATCCTCTCTCCTCCCTCTCTAATTTACCTTCTAAATAAACTATATTTTCCATTCTTAAAAAAAAAGGGACTGTCTCACTCGGTGCTGTCCATGAGAATTTTTGGTGATGATCCAGTGTGATAACTACTAGCCAAACATGGATAATGAGCACTTGAAATAGGACAAGTATCACGTAGAAGCTGAATTTCAAATGTTGTCACTTTATTAAATTTAAATCGCCACACGTGACTAGGACTAACCATACTGGATAGTTGCAACTCCAGGTTCAGAAGCTATGGGCAAAAGATGGACAAATATATGGACTTTGCAGCAATTTGGATGGATTTAGAGTCTATCATACTCAGCAATCTATCACAGAAACAAAGAACAGAGTACCATATGTTCTCACTGATAAGCGGACCCTGAACATTTACCATAATACTATAAGAAAGGAATTCAGTCAGGCTCGGTGTCTCAGCCTGCAATCCCGCGCCTTTGGGAGGCTGAGGTGAGTGGATTGCCTGAGCCCGCGGGTTTGAG
>NW_007081611.1:332782-349607 GCF_000164805.1 Carlito syrichta
GGTAGCGCATGCCTGTAATTCCAGCTACTTGGAAGGCTGAGGCGGAAGGATCGCCGGATCTCAGCAGGCGAGGCTATGGTGGCCGCTCCTGGTGCACTCCAGTCTGGGCGACCAAGTGAGACTCCCAACTCAAAAAAAAAAAAAAAAAAAGAAAGGAATTGGCAGTAGAGGGATATTGCTGGGGTGGGGATGGGGACACATCAATAAGGGTAGCTAATCTCAAACCAGGAAGAGTGGGAACCAAAGGGAGGCCCAAACTTTTCCTGTACAATGTCTACTTGTATGCTGAATCCTGAATTATACCCCACAGCTTTAAAATAAAATATGAAAAAAAGGAAAAGAGCTGTGGGCAAAAGAGTAGGGTGTAGAGTTTGTAGCATAAATAAGGTTGCTCAGGAAATTTTTAATAAAGTGAAATTTCTGTGAGTTAGGTGTACTATCTATATACGTATTCATACTGATGTGGGAAGATGAAAATAATAATTTCCACATCACTGATTGATACTTCAGGTACTTGAATAAATGTTTTATGTGGATTAATTTTAACTAGTCTTCAAAACAACTAGCAACTCATAATAATCCTTATTATAAAACTAAGTCTTTGAAAACCTTAGAGACTTACTCAGCTTCTAAGGTAAGACAGTAACTAAGAGAAAAGACATTACTTCAATCCAGGTAGTCTAACTGTAGAATACCACCCTCAACTGCATTGCTATTTAGTAGGTTGGCTCCAAGGCCTTGACTTCATGGCACTCCCTCTCTACTCTTTGGGTATTTTCAGATCATCTTTTTTTGTGTGTGTGTGTTGGAGTCTCACTCTGTCGCCCAGACTAGAGTGCAGTGGCCGCTCTCGGCCACTGCAACCTCCACCTGCTGGGCTCTGGCAATCCTTCCACCTCAGCCTTCCAAGTAGCCAGAATTACAGGCGCGCGCTACCACGCCGGGCTGATTTTTTGATTTATTGTAGAGATGAGGTGTCGCTGCCCAGGTGGCTCTCGAGCCTGCGGGCTCAGGCAATCCACTCACCACAGCCTCCCAAAGGTGCGGGATTACAGGCTGAGCCACCGAATCTGGCTTCAGATAATCTTAGCTGTCTGTTTGTATTTTTAAAAAAAGATTACAGAGTAGCTGATTGAAACATCTTTTTTTTTTTTAATTTTGGATTATCTGTTCCCAAGCCCTGGGTCTCTTTTCTGGTTCCTTTCTTTACTCTTTCCTTGAAGTAGCTTATCTTTAAGAATTATTCTGAGAAAGGTTGATAATATATTAAAGAAAAATTGACATGATAAGTGTGAATATGAAATACAAATTTATGTCACTCACAGGTAGTGTATCTGTAAGGAGAAACTGACGTTACAGTGCTCTGGAACATTCTCAGTGCTAAGAAAAGTACATGAAATAATGAATGAATATAAGAATAAATCCTTTATAATAAAAATGCAAAATGCTGTATAAAGTTAAACACAGAAATAAGTGGGTACTTTTTATTTGTTTGTTTCCATCTTATTCTGTAAGATTTGTAATCATGAAAAGATTTAAATTATAATGTATTTTTTTAAAGAAAGAAAAATAATTAAAAAATTAACAAGCAAAGCATGTAACTCAAGCACTTTGAAGAAAACATAACAGAACAGTGAAGTAATCCTAATAAAGTAGAACTGTAGAAATCATGAAAACAAGACAAAAAAATCATAGAAACATACAGTACATGGCATCGGAAATGAAAAAAACAACTATTGTTTTCTTAGCCAGTAACAATCCGGCAAAATTCTAGAAATGGTGATCAACTGAAAAAAGGAAAGGCATAATTAAGTAAAACATATTGAAAAATAAGACAAAATTTCAGACAGAAATAAATTTTAAAAGTATATGAGGTGCTGTGAACAACTGTGACCAATGAATCTGAAGTCTTAGACAAATTATTTAGAAAATCATTATGAAACTAAAACAAGAAGTAGAAAACTTATAGGTCTAAAATCTTGGGGAAAAAATACAAGTAAAAAATCTACCCACAAAAAAGCACCAAGTCTAGATAGTGTTACAGGCAAATTTTACCAAACCTTTGAGTAACACATTTGCCTTAAGAGCTAATTATCTGAATAATTAATATAACTACATCAACTTTCATTGATTAATATTTATATATTGTATCTTTTCATAGTCATTTCGTATGTTCTATATCTTTACAGGTAAGCATATGTCTTAAAAATAATATGTAATATATTTTATCATATATCTGTCTTCAACTGTTTCAGAGAATGGACAAAAAAACTATGCCCGATTGATAACTATAGTTAAAATTTTATACCAAAACCACACAAGGATGTTATAAAAAAGAAATTCACAGAGCCAGTGGACTAATTGGACTGAAATAGAGTAAGCAATGTTAAAGTAGTAGGAAAATTTAGATAACAAGTAGAGAGTGGGGAATAGATTTTGTAAGACCTCTAGGCTATAGTAGGAAGATTAGATTTTTGTTAAACTTCTCTGCTTTTCTCTTATCCTTCTCTTCACTCTTTTCTTGAGTATTAGGTTTTAATTTAATTTTTTTTAATGGAATTACCCAGTGGTTTTTTTCAATATTTTGGATTAATTATCAAGTTTATTCATTTTTAACCTATCTCATTCTACATTATATAAATAAAAATCTATAATTTATCCTCAAGTTGTACTGTAGTTGTGCTACTGAGATATTTTCTGAGAGACTGACTATACAAATGGACTAGAACCAGACTGCATATAAACATGGAACCCAGACCTACAACCTGCAGCAACTACTTTGGGAAGAAAACCACAACCTCCATAGCAATTGACCCAACATGGCAAGGAGTTATCTACCTTTTTCTTAATTTTCATCTACTTTCAACTTAGGGTCAAAGAAAGTTAAATATGCACCTCTAACCAATAACATAGAACAATCTACTTGTAATTAACCTGACCCTAACTTCCTTATGTCAACAGACCCTTCAAATTGGGGCATATCTGAAGTCTTCTATTTGTTTTCCACTATAAAACTTTCCCAGTCTTTCTGTGTCTTTGAGTCTCTCCCAAATGCAGGCAATGGTGGCTAACTCCCTAGCAGGCTCTGAATGTCATTTTGTTTGTTCTCATTTGGGTAGTCTTCATAGATTTCCATAGATTTATTGAACTTGAATTATTACTAGTTTTCTATAAATTATTTATTCCTTTTTTTAAAGCCAGAGGTTATTTTATTTGTTTTTCACATAATTATTTTACTATTCTTTAAAAAATAAATATGTAATTCACTTTTATGATATTGAAATTTTGATTTGTTTTTGCTTTTATTTCTTTCTCAAGACTTCCTTCTTTGTGGCCTATAATATTACCTATTTTGAAAATGTTCTGTGTGTGTTTGAAAAGATGGTGCATTCTCCAATTGTTTGGTATAGAGAATTATAAATATTTAAGAGCTTGAAATTAATCTTTTTATTGTTTATAATAGAGGCTGGCAGCTTTTTCTTTAAACTGCCAGATATTAACTTTGAAAATGTTTATTGAGGTATAAATCACCTACACATTTTTGGTTTTGTGGATCAAATAGCCTCTGTGGAACCTGCTCGACTCTCATTGTAGTGTGGAGGAATCCATAGAAACATCCGAATGAATGAAAATGTCAGTGTTTCAAGAACGATTTATTTACAAAAATATGTGGCAGGCAGGATTTGGGCTACAGTTCATAGTTTGCTACACTCTGACTTAGATGTATTAAAATCTCTCCATCATACTAGTTTTTGCTTGATATATTTTGAGGCTGAATTTTTAGCTACTGTGTGACTATGTTGGTTGTATCTTTCTGCCCTATTTTTCTTTTTAGAAGCATGCAATGTCTTTCTTTGGCTCATGATATTTTTTGCCTTTTACTTTTTAAGAAGTCAAGATTGCTATACTGATGTCATTTGTTTCATTTTTGCCTATTCTTTCAAAAAATCCTTTTATTTTCATTTGTACTACTGCTTTTTATATGTGTCTCTTGAAAGCAACATATGGCTCAATATTCTTTTATTTTTGAATTCTGTCTGAGACTGTCTAGATTTTAGTCGGTAAGTTTTGCAAAGTCTTCACTTAATATATTTTTCTGTGTTAATGTTTCTCTCTACTCTCACTTTCCATTGGATAGGTAAAATTATATACTGCAGGCTTAAAAGTATATACTTTTTATTTTTTTATTTTTTGAGTTGGAGTCTCACTCTGTCACCCAGACTGGAGTGTAGTGGCCGCTCCCAGCCACCGCAGCCTCGATCTGCTGGGCTCTGGCGATCCTTCCACCTCAGTCTTCCAAGTAGCCGGAATTACAGGCGTGCGCTACCACATCCGGGTGATTTTTTTATTTATTGTAGAGATAAGGTCTGGCTGTCTAGGCAGGTCTCGAACCCGCGGGCTCAGGCAATCCACTCACCTCAGCCTCCCAAAGGCGTGGGATTACAGGCTGAGCCACCGAACCGGCTATACTTTTTATTTTTTATGGTAGTTGACTTTATTTTAAAAACCAATGTTTAACGATAATTATTATTAAATAGAGTAATTTTAGTAATAGTGGCAGCCATTTTAGCCCTGCTTATCTTTGTCATGCTTTCTCAGAGATACCCTATAATCATTAACAAGAAACAAAAAACTATTTCCAAGGGTGGAGTTTCGTGACAGTCTAACCCCTAAGCAAGTTCCTCTTTACAAATCTATTCTGATTATTTGCCTTCTAGCCATGAGAAAGTCAGGGATCACCCAATCTATGGTAATCAGCCTGGAGACCTATGTTATCAACACCCAAGAATGCTACTGCTGGAGAAATTTTTACCCTTCTTACTTCCTTAACAAAATCTTAAATACACTGATTCTCCATAATGAACTCCTTGATTGTCTTTGGGCATTCTGCTCCTTTCTGTTGATAGAGAAAATAGATAAACTTTTTCTTCATCTTTACCTTCTATGCTTCTTTGCTTCATTCCTGCAGCATCAAACCACTGACTAACACAACTTTTCCTCCTGGAAGTACTTATTTTTTCTCCTGGGTTTGTTTTTCTTATTATCTGAAGACTTCCAAAATTGTCTTCAATGTGGGTCTTCATGAAACTAATCCTCTGAAGCCTTGGATGCATGGAAATATTTTTATTATTCCCTGATTTTCAAATAATAATTCAGCTGGACATAAAGTTGTAAGCTCAAAGTCCTTTGCCTTTTGTTTCTTAAAAATTACAACCAATACTACACAATGGAAGTAAGGAAAATAAAAAAAAAAAACCATTCCATAGTCATTGTTTATCTAATATGTTGTTGAGGAAAGTTACAGCACATACTATGATTACTTATTTTTTCCAATGTGTCTTTTAAATTTTTATTGGATATTTTAATGACCTCACTTGTAATATGTTTTTAATCTAGTAATGATTTGCCCACATCTCTTCACCAGAGATGTAAACCTTCTCTCAACATAAACAAATATATCAGATGCTCTTCTCAGAGACATTCTTCCTGGAGACCTGTGTCCTTCCCTTCCCATCTGGCCTGATTATCACTAAGTCTCATGCACGTCTCATCTCTGTGCTGCTCCTTACCCTTATTCTGGTAATTTCCTTAGCTGCACAGCTGTGTTCAATTTCTGTATCCTAGATGTTATGTCTTTTTTTGTTTTACTCATTCATGTTGGATAACACATTATCCCTGTAACAGAGGAATTTAAAAAAAGGGTACAACATAAAATTAGTATATGTGTACACCTATATATACATATACATCTGTGCATATGTGTATATGTAAGTAAATGTAAAACCAAGATTTCATGTTGATACTTCCAAGTTCTAATACCACTTTCTAGTCTTTCTTATTTATAACTCTGCAATAGAAGAAACATGACTCTCATACACTTCATGTTTACTTAAACCTGGAATAAACAAAAATAGCTTTAGAATTGTTAACTTAAATTGTTATATCTCTATAATAAGCCTTGCAACTAGGATACAATGTTAGTATACAGGTATATACCTGTATACTAACATTGTATCCTAGTAAATATATATATATATATATTAGCCTTGGAGAAAATATTCAAAATATTGTTTTCCAAGGTTATTTGCATTGGTTTTCCTCCTGCCCCTTCATTGAGTTATATAATTCATTTATAGTGCAGTGGAGTACATTCTTTTTTTAACGTTTCGTTTTGGCTACCTCACCCTATCCTATTGGTTCTATTTATTTATGTTGTGAGTGTGTAAAGCATTAATATGAATATGAGTCAAATACACAAAAAGATGTACCCAGAGAAGTGTCATTACCCCCCTCGTGATTCTATCTATCGTTTCCTTAGTTAATTTTCATGCTTTTTAGTATATAATCAATTTCATTAGTTTATGGTCTATCCCTCTTGTGTTTCTATTTGCATAAATGAGTAGATGCATGCAATTTGTTATTTTTCTTTATTTCCTACATTAAACTCTTTTTCTCTCTATCTTCTTCATACAGCAATAAAGATGTCATGCCTTATCAGTTCATAGAGATTAACTTCTGTCTTTTTTTAATATATATATAACTTCAGGGGATACAAGCACAAGTTAGTTAATAGGCAAATTGCAACTGTGAGGTTGCAGTTTCTACTGAGCCCATCACCCAAATAGCGGGAATGGTGTCCAACAGGTAGTGTTTCAATCCTCACACCCTTCCTTTCTCCCCCTTTAGGAGTCTCTGGTGTTTGTTTGCATCTTTATGTCCATGTGCCCAGTGTTTAGCTTCCATTTATAAGTGAGAACATGTACTCTTCAGCTTTCTGTTTCTGTGTTAATTTGTTTAGAATAATGACCTCCAGTCAGCTGCATCCATGTTGCTGCCAAGGACACACATTAATTCTTTTTTATGGCTGAATTGTATTCCATGATGTATATGTACCACAGTTTCTTATCTAGTCTACCATTGATGGCCACCTAGGTTGGTTCCATGTCATTGCTATTGTGAATTGTGATACACATACGAGTGCAGGTGTCTTTTTGTAGAATTTTTCATTAATATATCAACCTT
Organism: Carlito syrichta; assembly: GCF_000164805.1. NCBI lineage: Eukaryota > Metazoa > Chordata > Mammalia > Primates > Tarsiidae > Carlito > Carlito syrichta. The sequence goes on from NW_007081611.1 coordinate 339,806, forward strand.
TCTCAGAATAATTCTTAAAGATAAGCTCCTTCAAAGAAAGAATAAAGAACTGAACCAAAAAAGAGACCCAGGACCTGGGAACAGATCATCCAAAATTTAAAGAAAAAGATTTTTCAATCAGCTACTGTGTAATCTTTTTAAAAAATATGAACAGACAGCTAAGATTATCTGAAAATACCCAAAGAATAGAGAGAGAGTGCCATGAAGTCAAGGACTTGGAGTCAGTCTACTAAATAGCAATGCAGTTGAGGGTGGTATTCTACAGTTAGACTACCTGGATTGAAGTAATGACTTTTGTCTTAGTCACTGTATTACCTTAGAAGCTGAATAAGCCTCTGTTTTTCAAAGACTCAGTTTTATAATAAGGATTATTATGAGTTGCTAGTTATTTTGAAGATTAACTAAATTAATCCACATAAAACATTTATTCAAGTACTTGCTATTGTGAATTGTGATACACATATGAGTGCAGGTGTCTTTTTGTAGAATAATTTTTGTTCCTTTAGGTATATACCTAGAAGTGGGATTGCTGGGTCAAGTGATAAATCTATTTTTAGTTCTTTGAGGCATCTCCAAACTGCTTTCCACAGGGTCTGTAATGACTGACATCCTCACCAACAGTGTCTGAGTGTTCCCTTTTCTCTACCAACTTACCAACATCTGTTGTTTTTGACATTAATAATAGGTATTCTGACTCGTGTGAGATGGTACCTCATTGTAGTTCTGATTTGCATTTCTTTGATTTTAAATGCTCAACATTAGTGATGTTGAGCATTGAAAAAACATATTTGTTGGTCTCTTGTATGTCCTCTTTTGAGAAGTGTCTATTCATGTCCTTTGCCCACATTTTTAATGGGGTTATTTGCTTTTTTTCTTATTGATTCATTTGTTTCTTTGTCAAATTCATCAAAAATAAACAATGATTAAAGAATACCCAATTCAAGCTGGGCTCGGTGGCTCAGCCTGTAATCCCATGCTTTGGGAGTCTGAGATGAGTGGATTGCCTGAGCCTGCGGGTTCGAGACCCGCCTGAGCAACCTGGCGAGACCTCATCTCTACAATAAATCAAAAATTAGCTGGGCGTGGTAGCGTGTGCCTATAGTTCCAGCTACTCGGAAGAGTCGCTGGAGCCCAGCAGGTCGAGGCTGTAGTGGCCAGGAGCAGCCACTGCACTCCAGTCTGGGCGACAGAGTGAGACTCCAACTCAAAAAAAAAAAAGAATACCCAATTCAATAAATGATGCCGGACAAAGTGGCTAACCATGTACAAAATAATGAAAAAGGACCCTACCTCTCATCATATAAAAAAATTAATTCAAGATAGATGGAAAACTTAAATTTAACACCTCAAACTATAAAAATTATAGAAGAAAATCTAGGAAGTACACTTCTGGACATGGGCTAGGCAACGAATTTATGATCTCATCCTCAAGAACAATTGCAGCAAAACCAAAAAATTGTTTGTGGGAACTAATTAAACTAAAGTGCTTCTGCACAGAAAAAATAAACTATCAACAGAGCAAATAGACAAACTACAGAATGGGAGAACATATTTGTTCTTTTAAATATACTGCCTCAATTCTCCCCTGAACTATACAAAGTTGCCTTGGTAAAGAACACTCTTCTGGATTTCTATATCTTTTTTCTTATTCCTCTTTCCGTTCTTCCTTTCCTTCTTGTTTTTTGTTTTTTTTTTAATTTCTAGGATATGTGGGGTTTTTTGTAGCATTATAACCCTTTTTGATCTATGTAGTTAAATTTTAGAATATTAGAAACTTATTTTTCAATTATATCTTAATTATTATTTCTACTATTTTGGTTTCATTTTTTTAGTACAGTTTGGGAGGCCAGATTTGTCAATCAATTAATAAGGAAAGATGGAAGGAAGCAAGGGAGGGAGGGAAGGAGGGAAGGATGGAAAAAAGAGTCTCATCATGTATTTTTTGGGACAACCCTAGGAACTACTACAATTCATAGATTGGTTTTTGCTTTCTATACTTTATGTCAACCATTTCTTTCTGCTCTCTGTGCATTCTTTTAAGAATTTTAAAAATGTGTTTTCCATGTTCTGCAGCATAATTTCTTCTCTTTACTCATACAAACATATATTTAAATAATTATTTCCTGTCATTTCATGATTTTTTTTCATTTTAGCCCGTTTTTTATCCCATTTATCTTCTGCATTTTGATCTAATTTTTATTGAAACTATCTTCTCCATTGTTTATTACTTCTTTATTACTTTTGAACCAAATATATGATTTATAAAATGTTCTTTTGTTTCATGTTGTAGTTTAGGTATTCAATTATCATTCTGAGTTTTCAGGTAATGCTTTCTTTCCCTTTTGCTTCAGATTATTTTTATAGGTTATTATTACTTCTTTTTTTTTAGTTGGAGTCTCACTCCATCGCCCAGGCTGGAGTGCAATGACACACTCATGGCCACTCCAGCATCAACCTGCTGGGCTCCAGCGATCCTTCTGCCTCAGCCTTCCAGGTAGCCATAACTACAGGTGAGCACTACCACGCCCAGTTAATTTTTAAAAAAATTTATTTTGCAACGAGGTCTCGTCAAGCTGCCCAGGCTGGTCTGAAATCATGGACTCAGGACTTACCTCATCCTCCCAAAGTGCTGGAATTGCAAGCTGGACTACTCTGCCTGGTTGGTTATTATTACTTTTTTCTAGTTCTATTTTCTGAGATAAGAAATATTATTTACACATGGTACATTTATAGGTAAATACAGCATGCGTGATAATTTTACCACTCCTAACTTTCCTGTTTTGTTTCAGATCACAATTTGAAGGACAATACCTCACTTTATTTTTAATGCTTTTTTCAATTACATATAATGTATAGATTAAAACGAAATAGCCTCATTCTATGACTTTTACAATTTCTAGTATGACAGAAGTAAATATAGTCTTTAGTTCTTTGAAATACTATGACACTTAAAATCTATGCCACCCACAGTAATGTCTAAATGATATTATACAGCTTCTGAATTGTACAAATATTTTAGTCTATTACAAATTCCAGGAAGAATTATATCACTAATAGGCTTTCTCTTTCCAAAACAATATTGCATTCTTGGAGTTGTAATATTCAAATAGATATAAGAATAACAGAGCTGAGAGGGCTGTAAGATACAATGACAAGTCAGAGATTATTTTCAATACTGTAAACCAAGGTGTCATTGTTTTATTTCTTTCAGTATTTTCAGTATTTTAAATATTTGAAAGATTAGTCATTTGTTTTATACCTCACATGATTATAGAGAACTGTTTAAATAATATGAAAACAATTTTTACAAAATATTTTTCTATATTTAAATATAAATGTTAAATGTACCTATGTGGTTCTGTACATTACCTTGCAAAGTTCATATTAATTTTTGTATCCATTTGATTAAAGGGTGGGCTTTTTAGAATTCACGGCATTTTTGCCAAATATGGGAAAGATGGATACTAGTATCTATATAATATTTTGAAGTCTTCATTTGCTTTATTTAACACACTCTAAAGGTGACTGTAACTTTTAATTATTATGTTGTGCTTAGATAAGATCAATGTCTCATAGACTTCAAACCAGATTTAATTTAGTTGCATGCTAACAATGGAGATATAGTTATTGAACCATCTCCTCCATGGTTTGAAAACAAGTGTAGCTGGGGCAGGCAGAAAGAAAATTGACTGCCTGAAGTTGCATTTGGATGAACTGAAGGAATGTACACATTAATTTGAGAGGCAGCATGTCAAACAAACTGAGGGCAGGAACTACACCCAAAGTGGTGTATGATCAAGACTAGTGGGAGGTAAGAAAGATGGAACCCAGGAAAGAAGGAAAATGTTGACTCTTTGTACTGCCAGTGCTATGCTGTATATCAGTGGGCTGGATCCACTTTTAAGCTTGGCATAAAGAAGATGTTCAGGAATTGCTAGGACGTAGCTTTAATAAACATAAATGGAAAGGAATTAACTGACCATCCCACAATACCAGCCAAATAATTGCTTAATTGTGAGAAGTCAGGCATGAGTTGTCAGCTGCAAGAGTGCTTTAAGAACTGCAGCTTACTCAGTTGAGGACTCTGAACTTGGGAAGAGGGTTTTATCCCAAGCTTGTGCCATTGAAAAAGTTCAGCTGAGGGTGAATTGTTCTCCAGAAGGCAAATTTGGCCATGGGGGAAACTCTTATATGGTCAGGGAGTGAGTTGAGTCCCGTGGCTTATTTGGCTCAGGTACTTACTGCATTTTAAATCTTAAATAACAAATCTTGGAACACCTGCTGTATGTTTAATGGGACCCTAATGATTACAGAATGTCTTTAAAGTCAGATTTTAAAAAGTTAATATGCTGGAATGAAGATGAAATTTTTTCTTCAGATATTGGATTTTTTTTCTTCTTAAGACTTTTAATTATTCTTTTGCGAATCTGTGCTTTGAATTTTTTAGGATGTTTTAAATGTAACTGTCTGCATTTTAATTTTTTTTGTGCATTTTAACTATCAATAGTCCTATTATAGTAAACACTAATATAAGCATATTAGTAGAGCTTGTAAAAATATGATTAATAAGTAGATATTTTAGTTGGTTGCAATGAGTTCAGACAAACACATTTACACAAATTTACTTGTGCAAAAATTAAACAATGTCATTCTTTTAACATATTATTCAGAAGTGGAACTTAGATAATTATTATAGATATTTACAAAATTATTATAATCATGTTGGATAAGTGTAAGATAGAAGAAGATACAAAATATGTTTTTACAAAGCAAGAGAATGAATAAAGTTTGTGGTTTTGCTTGTATGGCGTTCATTGCAACCAAATTCTTTGCATGAGGGTTTGGTGCTGCATAACTTTCCTCTAGATCACTAATCATGAAGAGGCCTTTTTCTGAATGACAATTAATTTCAATTAATAAAATGTAAAGGAATTGTTACATCTTGAAACTTTCCAACAGATAAACATTTCTTCTGACAGTGAAGTTTATCTAAATAAATTAATCAAAAAAATAAGCCACACATCTAATTTCACCCAGAAATCTAAACTTCTGACTCTTATGAGAGTAACTGATTAACTAAATTGGTTAAGTATACTGGATACATGTGTAAAAGATAGATGTGTTACCGGACACGTGATTAAAACTGATGTGCAAAAACAGATATTGCTGAACACGTGATTAAAATGGATAACTGTGCTCAAAGTTTCATATGAAAAGCTGAAACTGAGCAACTAATGGGTTATGTGGAATCAGACTTTCAATAAATGGAGCTCTACTTAGGGAAAGAAATTTGGATGATGCTATAACTGACGTTATTAACAACCATCACAATTTTAACATAAATGAAATATTATAACCACTATGTGTGGCATGTCTAAAAAAGTATGCAATTTCATTTTAAATTTACTTTCACTGAACAGAATAAAAACTATAATGATACCTACTTGGGAGATATTAAAAAGATTTCAAATTATCACTGAAACAAAAACTATGTAAAATTCTACTAAGCAAATTCTATACACAATTTAACATATTTGTGTTTTTTCTTGTTCAAAACATGCTTCTATGGAGGTCACCCTTTCTTATTGGAACCTCCCAGTTTTCCTCTCCAACAACTGTCAACATTTTGGGCCCACATACTTTATGCCTGGATCTTCTCTTATCGCTCTTCTCTGTTTGAAATTCTCTTGGCTATTCCTGAGGGCCACCAGGATTTCCCTTTTCTCTATCTCAGGAATCATTTCTTGCCCACAATTTACTATTGGCCATATGTAGTGTACAAATGGTTTTCACTCATTTTCAAGTGTACAAACTTATAACAATATTGAGAAAATTCTTATTTTAAAATATTGTTTTATCATTAATTGGCTTTGATTGAATAAAAGTAAAATTGTAATGAAATAAATTTGAGATATACTTAAAATATATTGACATTTTCCACCCCAAAGGTTATGATTCAAAATGTAAAGGGAAGCACATAGGGATCTATATTTTTAGTGTCTCAGTTAATTTGAGTACAGAAAAACACACAAATAGCATTTTCAAAGCTACAGGGACAAATGTAATAAAAACAGACAAAAATGTATAAGAACAGATTTATCAACCTTTTATATCATCTAAAATGATCATATATCTAGAGCAGAAGTGCTATTTAAATTTATTATTGCTGGGCTCGGTGGCTCAGCCTGTAATCCCGCACCTTGGGAGGCCGAGGTGAGTGGATTGCCTGAGTCCGCGGGTTCGAGACCCGCCTGGGCAACTTGGTGAGACCTCATCTCTACAATAAATCAAAAACTTAGCCAGGTATGGTAGCGCACGCCTGTAATTCTGGCTACTTGGAAGGCTGAGGTGAAAGGATTGCCGGAGCCCAGCAGGTCGAGGCTGCAGTGGCCGGGAGCAGCCACTGGACTCCAGTCTGGGCGACAGACTGAGACTCCAACTCAAAATAAATAAATAAATAAATAATAATGAATAAATAAATGAATAAATAAATTTATTATGTCATCAGTAAAAGTTAAATTATACTTTATATATTCTATTTATTAAGGAAAAATTATGTGCTATGTCCAAGATTTTGATCAGATAATGTTAAAAAGAATATTTGGAAAAGAACTTTAGCAACTGGAAAATCCCGCATTAGAAGCAATTATGCCAGACAAAGAAGATGCTTTATTTTATTTTATTAATTTTTATTTTAAAGAAGAAGGGTACAATTCAGGGTTTGGGATAGATTGATTTAGACTAGGGTATCACATGAATTGCCTGTCGTGCTTTCTTTAAGCTCTGGCGCTCTCTTTGCTTTGGCCCCCACACAATCTTGGGGAGGTGAATCCACCCTCTTTTTCTCTCCAATCTATTTCCTAATAAACTATATTTTCCAATCTAAAAAAAAAAAAAGAATGGCCTTTTTAAAATAGCATCTTTACCAACTACCCCCATTTTGAAAACAGAATTATGATTGTGCAAAACTGTTACTAACATTAAGAAAGATAAAAATCAAGGCTTCTACAAGGATAGCATATTATCACTAGTTTAAACAAAGAGGGTCTGGTTACTTATGGCCAGAAATGCAGAAATTTTTAATTTACTTGGTGTTCTGGCAGATTTTCTTTATTAGAAATTATAATAAGCATCAAAGAGTTGGATTTGGATGGCAACTAATTTTCCTTGCCCAAACTATTCTCCAGAGGAAGTTCCAAGTAAGCAAAGACCAATAAATATAAACAAGTTCAGCGAGAAAAAAATGGAATCATGGGGCCTAAATCATTTACAAAATATACAACCCGGTAGACTCTGGGTAATACTGAAGATTGTAAGTTTCAAGCAAGGTAATGGGGGAAAAAATCTGCTTTGTTCACAGCACCGATTTACAAGGAAAAAAGTCTAGAAAACTTTGAGGAAATATGAAAGCTTGGTCATTATGGGAGGAAGTTTATTTAGGATGGGTTTATTATAAGGAATATAAAATGATGGATGAAAATTTATATTTTATATCATATTACACATGGAATATATAACATTATTTATATGCTATTATATTCTATAAATGTATGTACATATTTTGATCCTATAGAAGATTTTAAAATATTAAGAAAAGAGAAAAATGGCCTTGACTTTAACTTCATGGAAGTGTAAATGCTAGAGATGACTTTAGGAAAATTCTCGGTATTATGTTGTTGATACAGAAAGAATTAGTGACAGGAGAGTGGTTGTTCTTTGAAGCATATATACTTGTGCGTGTCTCCCTAAGACACCTCTAGCATAAATGTTAATGCCTCAGATGGTACATGAGGCTTTAATTTGGTGTAGACTGTATGCCTCACAAGTTCAGAGCTCATTTTTAGCACATTGTAGCACCAGAGAAAATAAAGTATTTATCTGTTAAAATCACTTCTAGAGGTCTAACTAAACTTCCAATGCTCTAACTCTGCCCCATCAAAGAACTCAGAATCTCTGAAAGTGGGACCAAGGAATAGGTTTTTTCTTCCTTTTTATTGTGTGATAAAACATAGATCCTTAAAATCTCACTACAAATGTAGAAATTATATAGATTATTATGCCTTTGTAATCTATGTGGTTACCACACAGGCCAAAAACAAAAAACAAACAAAAAAACTTGTCAGTATCATCTTAGAAACTTCTGTATAACCCATCCCAATCACGACCCTTTCTATCTCCCCCAAAATAACCACTATTTCATTTGCATACTACTCATGTCTCTGCTTTTCTTACGGTTTTATCACTAAAGAGTGCATCTGGGACACTATAATTTATTCTTACCCATTTTAAAAGCATTGTTATTTCTTTCTTCTTTTCTTTCTTTCCTTCTGTTCTTCTTTCTTCCTTCCTCCTTCCCTCCCTCCATTCTGTCTTTTTTCTTATTGGAGATTGAAAAGTGGAACATGTTAATTCAATTATTTATCTGTACCTATTTTTTGGTGGGCTGGTAGTAAAGTTAATATAGGCAAGGAAAGGTAAAGATGTGATTCTTTCCTTTTATTTACCAATTTTCAAGATAATGAACTATTTCTCTCTAGTCTGCCCTCCTTAAATTATGTACTCATAGAGTCTATATTTCTGATGCCTGCATTTCATCACTTGCTGTGTCTGCAAATTGTGTTTCATTGCCATTCTTTAGTATTTGCTGGATACATTGCTACCAAAACTTCTTATAAATGTATATCTTTTGGCAAATAAAGACAGAGGAAAAACAAAAATAAAATTGAACCACTTTAGTTGTGAAATCCTTTCTTTTTGATGTGTTTCATGTTCTAGTCTTCTGATTTTCTTTGGTTGAAGGATATGCCTTTTTACATAGAAATGATGGGGATTGACTTAGTAAAACTGTAGGACAGAACAAGCTTTTTTGCTGGGATAGCAAATCATCATTTAGTTCCTCCTCATGGGCACTACATTCTGCTGGTAATAATGGCAAAACACTGTATGGGCTGAGAATGTGATGACGTGTAGTCAATCAATTTAAGTCCCCAAGAAAGAGATAGGAGGGCTATAATGGTCCCCTAGGGAAAGCGAATATTACATTAACACACAGAACCAGAAATCAAGGGAGAAAGAAGACGCCACCAGAGCCCTTACTCTCTGGAAGCTAACAGCAATTTCAGAAATGTATACTATGCTGCGGTTTGTGGAATTGCCACACCAAGTGAAAAGAGGAAAAGCCTTAAGGAGCTCTCTGTAAGACTGATACCATCAGTGTTTATTTGCCAGGACAAATTTTGTCACAAATCCAAATGGGACTAAACAGACACCAGATGCCAGACCCCATTTTCTGAATGTAAGTGCTCTACTGGGGATAGAGAGCTGGGATGTGGTTCTCACCTGCACAGGCAAATGTCACTGTGCTAACTTGGGGCAGCATGGGCTGGTCGTTATATGCATTATTTTAACACTTACCAAAAAAAATTAAGAGGCTTATATCACATAGTTATCTTATTAGTTTTAATAGTAAAGGGATGACTGCTCATAAAAGTAAATTTAAAGTAGAAAGGTGTATTTGAAAAGTGAAACTTCCCCAAATCAATCTTCTTTCAGGATCCCAATCCAATTCTATAGACATAATCATGGTTAATATTTTAAAGTATATCTTTCCAGGTATTTCCTAAGTATATTCAGTATCTGAATATATATACTATTAACATAAACTTTAGAAATATAATCTTTTCAGCAATTTGCTGGAGTTTTAAAAATTTTAGTTGAAATTATATCAAGGACAACTTTCCAGGTCTATACACACACACACACACACACACACACACACACACACACACACACACACACACAC